>NC_056747.1:1117798733-1117853733 GCF_019279795.1 Protopterus annectens | reverse complement strand
TACTTCTATCATCTTAGTGTGAGTGTTAAGCTTGTTAATGACAAAAGCTAGCATACAGAAAAGCTAATTGCCATGTCTCATTGTGCACATTGTATCTGTTTCTGAATCATGTTAATAAATTTGCCTTCATTACTTTCATACACAGTAACTATCATTAGCATATTGACACTAATTTTTATATTCTATAGTCATTTGCATGCACTGCATATTACGCTATTTTCCAGCCTAGCAAGGTCATGCTTCATAACTCTGAATCTCACTATCCCTGCATGTTACCACTCAACATGTTCTAACACAATATGCTACTTGTTTTTGAATATCCCCCACTGCATTGTTTATGTTAAATCAAAATTTTTAGCAAAGCATTTCTTTTTCTAACAGATTTTTAATAACAAGTATACCTCTATATGAATAATTTTCTGTACAATTTATGTTTTTGTTGTGGAGCTTTAGGTCTCTAAAATGCAGCAATATAATTAGCTGAAGAAGTGTGTGTGTGTGTGTGTGTGTGTGTGTGTGTGTGTGTGTGTGTGTGTGTGTGTGTGTGTGTGTATGTGAGAGAGAGAGAGAGAGAAAGGGAATGTGAATGAAGGTGTAGAAGTGTTCAAAAACTGAACATGGATGAAAGTGAAAAATAAAATAAGAAAGGACTTTTCATTGTAAGAGTGGCAGAATGACAGGTTCGGCTGCATGCAAAGATGATTTGCAAATGAAGATTAAAACAGCAGAGGTATTCAATATGGTGTATCCATGCGGGTTTAATTTCGAAATACTGAAATCCCGACTTTCAGTATTTCAATATTATAATACCGAAGCCTTGAAATTCCAAAACACCAGAACCGCGAAATTCAAAATACCGAAGTTCGGAGCTTCTGGTGTTGCGGTGTGTGAATGCATAGGTGTAAGTGTAGGTAAGTATGTATGAGTGTGTTGGTTAGGGGCTTTTGTGTATGTTAGAGTGTATTTTGGCTGTGATGTGTGTGCGCAAGGGGCTGTGAAATGTGTGTGTGTGTGTGTGTGTGTGTGTGTGTGTGTGTGTGTGTGTGTGTGTGTGTGTGTGTGTGTGTGTGTCTGTGTGTGTGTGTGTGTGTGTGTGAGAGTTAACTTTGTGTGTGTGATTGTGCGATCTTTGAGTTAGTATATATAAGTGGGGGGGTGTTGTGGTGTGTGAATGCATAGGTGTAAGTGTAGATAAGTACATAAGAGTGTGTTGGTTAGGGACTTTAGTGTATGTTAGTGTGTGTTTTGGCTGTGATGTGTGTGTGCAAGGGGCTGTGAAATGTGTGTGTGTGCGTTACCTTTGTGTGTGTGATTGTGTGATCTCGGCGTTAGTATATATAAGTAGGGGGGGTGTGGGAGACGCAGCCCCCCACATGGGGGGTGCATGGGGGCTTGCCACCTTGCTTGTCTCTAGTGTAGGATTGTTTGTTTGATTGTGGGGGGAGATTGTGTGTATGTGTGTGGTGTATTTGCACTGTAGGTTTGCGATTTCAAATTTCACAGTTATGGGGTTTCAGTGTTTAAAGGTTTCGGCAATAGAATTTTGAAATACTGAAATTTGGGATTGCAGTATTTTGGGATTCTATAGTGAACCCAGACCTGCAGGTATCTTACAGGTGGGAATCAAACATGCTAGAGTAACCCCAGATGCCAAGCCAGTAACAAATGGGTAACCCTCAGGTTTAGTGACCATTTTCATCTGACACAGTCTTATTTTATTCACTTTACCAGCGTAATATTATGGCAGGCATGTCTAAAGAAAATTAATAATTTATTAGCAATACTACTCAGATTCAGAACTGAATATTAAGCATATTTTCTTACTGAGATCCATGGTTCAATATCAAAGTCTTTTAAATGCCTTGACACATGAACAATTATATTTTATATCTGAGAAACAAGTCATTACATTTGTACAAGGGGTAAGACAATAAACTGCTAATGGACCATGCCATGCAGACCTATGTTTGAATCCCATAACCTTCACCTGCCTACTGTAAGTATGGCTCTATGTTATTTGTCATTTGATAAGAAGAAGACCCTGGTTTAGCACTAAACAAGTACCTGTGCTTGTTTTCTTCAATTATGTAAAAATAAATAAATTACACAAAAATAATTTTAAAGCTGTGAATGACTTTAACATAGCCATGACCTCATCTCATGGCTTGTATATAAATCAAAGCTACATATCAAGGTCTATAAGCAAACAGTTATTATAAATGTTTAGTTTGTGTTCCATTGCATATTCATACAAGAATACATGTAAAAGCCAGAACATTAGGGGATGCTTTTATGAAATCGTAATGAATAGACTGCAATTAGTCATGTGAAATGAGGCATTAATGTAATGAGTGGAACAGTGACTGAACCAGAGAAAATGGATGTATTTATGCTGTGTTTGAAGACACTGGGATTCTCTCACATTGCATTAGTCCAATACCCTAACTTTATTGTTATCACCCGGCCTTGACATTGAACATAAAATTTCATAGGCAAATATCTCTGGCATTTTTTTTAGGTCTTTTAAAACAAAATTTTGGATAGAATGCCTTGGATCTAAACTGCTCCCTCCCCCACATTCACCCTGAAACCATACATAATTAATGACTTCTCTCAATCACTTACAAAAAGCATACTTTCTTCTCAAGCAAGGCTCTGCCAAGTCAAATGCCAGGAGGACACAGAGTGGAAGTTGATATTTTTTCTCTACCTCTGAGCCTTATTTTTGTTTCTAGCATACAAGCCACAGCAGAAAAAGCACAGCAGTTCTTAAAGAAACCTCAGTTACATATGCATTTTCTCTTTTAACACCTTTACTGATTAGTGCTTTCTGCATTAATTCCAGACTAAATGTAAACAAGGTTCTGGGATTTCTCCCAAAAACTCAAACCAGCATGTATGTTTTTTTATGCCACTCTCTTTTTAGGAGCAAGAACAGAAGTTTTCAGACTTTAAAAAAAGAGTTTATCTAAAGTTTCTTTCATTCTGAGTTTCTGTTCCTTAAATAAGTTGGAAATTACAGACAAATTAGTGCTAATATGAAATTGCATATGATGGGTACATTTTTAAACCATAAGTGTAATTTGTACATAAGTAATGTACATACCTCAGCCCACTTCCCAGTATCATTGGTAGTAATGTCCAGAATCAATATGGTTTAACCACAATAGTAGTTATTGGCCTGTAACAGCCAATTTGCTAGTTGTAGAGCCACTACAGGAGCTAGTCATGGTATTTTGTTCTCTCACACTTACTGCTGTATTGATTCACTACCTATTCTTGACATGTTTTAAGAGAATTTTCTTTCTTCTCTGATCATTCCCTTTTATTTTACTCTTTTCCATTCTATATTCTGTAAACTATTATTCAGCACAAGATTTATTGCTTACATGCTATAGGCATAGATCATTGTAGTAATATTTCAACTGAATTATGAGGAATAAAGTTACAGAAGGTTGCAAACATCTCCGTCCTATTAAGGCTGCATAGCAAATATGCCAGGAGGCCTTTGTGTGTGTCTGTGTGGAGACAGAGTACCTGTACTATCACAGAAGCTGTAAAACCTCTGTACGCTCTTATCTACAAACCATGCAGTGCAAACTACTACTTCCCAGAATACATTCTCAAAATTTCAAATATATTAGTTGAAATGAGCAAAGCCCAGATACTCTTCTCATCTTCCTGTTCTTGACAAATTTAAAGTATCTTTCATATTCACTTACTTGTCAGTTTTGCTTCTTCTTTTTTTTTTAATTTCTGAAAGTCTTTTGGGTTCTAATACCATGAAGGGAATGGACCCCTTTCCTAAGTCAAAGTATGATTAAAGTTCATTAAATTAGTATTGTTTCAATCTTTGATGTCAGCCAGAAGTGCTCTTTGCTGCACCCGCAATGTGCCCAGTAATGACTCCTGCAGTTGCTAAGGAGTTACATGCATCCCTAACATATCTCAGTACAATTATAATTTTTTTAAGACCCATTACTCCTACTACTATTCGAACTGTCTGGGTATCCTTCTTCCACAGTGCCCGCGTTTCTGCCTACAGATGCTAGTATTTTATGACTGTTTCTCTCTGTATGTAAGACACTGTAGTCACTGGGTGTAGCAATTTCAATGATCAGTGCTACTTTTGTCTTTTTTTCCTGGACTACTATATCTGGTTGTCTCGCATCTATTTTTGAACTGTTGGTAATGGGTGATCCCATGCAATATAAACATCATTTTCTATAATGCTTTGTGGCTCATGTCTCCAGTGTTTTTCAGCTACTTCAGTATTGTAATGTTTGCACAATCCTCAGTGCAACAGTCTTGCCACATTATTATGCCTTTCAGTATACAGTGATTCTGCCATTAGTATATCACACCCAGCAACAAGGTGTGCGACTGTTTACAATTCTGTTTTACAAAACTTACATTTGCCTACTTCTCCCTACATGTTCAATGGACTTTGTAAACCAGCGTGTACATAGTCCACTATCTTGGGGTGCCAATATTAACCTTTCATCTTTTAGTTTAAATTCACCTCTCCTTAGCCATTCTTGCATTCAATCCTGATCAACATGAGGTTGCTCCGAGAGTTTTCTATACTTGCAACTATATTTATGCATTTTCCACATTTCTTGCCTTCTCATCTGATCCTTCACCTTATATTCTTTCTTTTGCTTTTTGGCACATTCAGTTGCTGCCTGATTTTTATCTACTTCTGGTTTGATTTCCATTCCCGCTTGACACAGACATGCTTCTGCTAAACTAAGCAGGGAAGTCATCTTAGACTTATTCTTCTCATGTTCCAAAACTTTCACTATGTTTGAGTCTTGTGAGGTCAGCAGATATGTATGCAGTCCCATGACTGCAGATCTATACAAGTAATTAGTTGTGAGGAGGTCCATGCCTCCTTCATAACAGGTAATATATAGTCTTGGTATCCAATTATTTTTATAAATCATTTGATGAGCATGAAGCATCCTTCTTGTTTTCCTGTCCAACCTATCCAATACCTTTCAGGGCCAGTCAATCACTCCAAAACTGTAAGTTAGGGGAGGAAGAGCAAATTGGTTTATAGCTTGGACTTTATTCCTAGATGTCAACACTGTTTTCAATATTAATGTAAGGCTTCTAAGATATTCCTTACTAAGTTTTATTTGCAATTGTTCATGTTTTAATAAACAAACAAATAAATAAATAATGATTTGTTTGTAAAGCAGTTACCCTGGATAAGGGGCACTGGGAGACACCATGGTTCACAGAGAGAGACAGTAGTGAGAAAGATGCTTGGGGTGCTAGAGCAAAGACTCAGCTCTGTAAGTGGTCAGTGTGTTGTCCATTTATGGGAGTGACTGTTGAAACCTCATACCCAGGACAGCAGTGCATATACCTCTTATGCTGTTAGGGCCAGGTTGCTTTTGATGAGTTGATTATTGAATCATATTTGTGTGCATTTTCTTTTATTTCAATCTGTTTGGCACCAGTTGTATGACTTAGGCGGCTAACTCACTGGTGGCCATCAGAGTTATAGAGCTATTTGGGACAATGAAGCAGATCCAAGGACCATATCCCTGCCCCTCACATACTTTGGTGGTACACTGGTCGGTGGCTGTTTTGTTGGATCCCCCATTAATGCCAGATCTTTTGTCACAGACTGATGGAAGTGTGTTATCTATCACAGCTGGAAAATCTAAAGAACAAAGCATATCATACCAGAATTATATATGCCAAGTTTTACAAAACATGAATTCTTCTGCTGTCCTTATCTAGATATTTAAGGAGTCAGTATTTTTAATGAGTGTGTTGTTGTGATATTTGATTTGTAAAGGAATTTGTGTTTTAATGAGTTTTCATTTAGTACTAAAGATCATTTTTTGGTGGAGTTGAAGAGTCTTTTGTTATTGCGCCACTGGATTAGTGACAGAAAGTCAGTTTGTACATTTCTTTGACTAGTTTCAGTGGTGTGATTCATGCAGAAGACAACCATACCATTAGTGTACAGTAGTATGAGGAGGCAGTGTAGGTCATAAAGAAGAGGAGAGGAAGAGGTGGCAATATGGAACTCTGTGGTATACCTTTTTTAAGTTTATAAAGAGAGAGAGAGGACTGCTCATTAACTGAAATGTGGCAGTTGGTTTACTTGTTTTGAACCTATGGAAGGGTATCTAGGTTTATGCCAATTTCCACAAGGTGTTGTAAGAGGATTTTGTGATGCACAAGATCAAAGGCTTTGGTAAGGTGTATATAGATGGCACTGGTTAGCTATCCTTTGTGCATATTGCATATCTATTAG
Organism: Protopterus annectens; assembly: GCF_019279795.1. Classification (NCBI taxonomy): domain Eukaryota; kingdom Metazoa; phylum Chordata; order Ceratodontiformes; family Protopteridae; genus Protopterus; species Protopterus annectens. The sequence goes on along the minus strand of NC_056747.1, from coordinate 1,117,847,456 downwards.
GATTTCATCTGTTAGAGGGCTGCTTAGGTAGTGTGACCAGAACAGGAGCCATGTTGTTAGTGGAAAAGGGGGTTATAGGTACTTAATGTATTTGATCAGTTTTAAGCATACATTTTTCTAGTAGTTTTCCTATGACAAATAGAATTCAGATTGGTCTGTGGTGAGGGTTTTCTTCTGGGTTTACTTGATTAAGGATAGGAGTAATTATGGCTTTTTTTTCCAAATGCTGTGCATAGTGTTCTGTGTAAAAGCAGAGCCTGAATAATTGTTTAAGAGTTATTCTCAGATAGTCTGTACAGCTGTATATAAACCAAGGGTAGAAGCCACCTGAACCAGGTGAACTCTCAGTTCTAACTTTTAGACTTAGAGGATCAATGTATTTTGTTCTGATGTGTTTAAAGTTAAACAAGTTAATGTAGAGAGGTGGTTCTGGAGTAGAAATGATGGAAGTATTTGGAATGGTAATGGTGGTGAGACTAGGCAGGTTGGTGAATTCTGAGAGAAATAGTAATAATAATAATGCCTATTTGTTAATAAGGTAGACCTACCGGACATCATTTCATGGCTGACCCAGGAGCAATGTCTGCTTAAGTGAGCTGCTCAAGGTCACACAGCAGGCAAATGAGGGCTGAGGGAATTCAGACTCTGAATCTGACAGCCTTAATCCTCTGAACCACTGCCAGATATTCAGAAGATGAGAAAGATTTTGTTAGGTTTTGTTGATTTAGATGTGGTTGTCTTCCACCTATACAACTGGCCTCTTTCCCAAATTCTTTGGAAGATAAGAGATGTTTGTACTTTTTCATAAGTTGGCATTTGTGCCATCTTATAGCCTGTTTAAATAGGTTCCTGGGCTGAGTGTAGCATTGTCTATTAGCTGGAGTTGTTTCAGTTTTCCATTCACACTGTGCATCATCTCAGTTGTAATAACGATTTTAATTCAGCAGTTAACCAGTCATTTCATTTTGATCTGTGAATATGTGAAATTATTAGGAAGCATGAGTTTTGTAGATCTAAAATTGTGTTTGTTATTGACCCCACAGCTACAGTGACATTATTTTCACTGATACCTAATGACCAGTCTAGATCTGAGACTGTTATTTTTAAGTTTATTATGTTTGTTGTTGATTAAGGTAGAAACGTGCTTTACTTTGGAGGATTTTTTTCAGGATATGCATGTATGCAGAATGTGATTAGGTAGTAGTCATTAACTGACGGTGGGAGAAGAGATTAGTGTGGGATTGTTAATGATGGTTAGATCTAGATTAGAGTGATTGTTTTGTTGGTTGTTGTACTAGCTACTTGAAGATGAAGTCAGAATATCTGTGATTTTACTGTCCGTTGAGTTAAGCATGTTTAACTTGAAATCACATATCATTATGAGATTAATGTTCGTGTTTAGGTGGGGGTAATGGCTTTTCTAATGTTTCTGAATATTTCTGATACTGCTAGTGGACTGCTGATGGAGAGAGACATTTTTGGTAGGTATCAGGTGAAGAAGGAGCCTGCCACCACCATGTCTTTGCCCTGATCTAACATCTAACAAGTAGTTATATTGTGGGAAAAAGTGGTGTAAGTGAGGGTTGTCTTTTTTGATCCATGACTCTTTTATGTGTGCGATGTTGGGTTTATGTTGTGCCATTTGGATGCTAACGTGGTTTGTTTTTTTTACAAAGGCTTTGTGCATTTATGAGGAGATATGAGAACGATAATAGGCCTGAATTATATTCAATATTTCTTCTAATAAGCAGGATTAGGATGATAGGGGGAGTTTGTAGAGGGTTTTTAGAAGCTTTACTATAGTTCTTCTACATGTGGGGAGCATGAGGTGATATTCAGGGCTAGAATTAATGTTTATGTGAAAAGGATGAGTTTGTTGGAGGTGTTATTTGAATGAGTTCTATACAAAGAGTGGTCGACTTATGTTTCAGGTTGTAAAAGAGATAAGTAGATGGTGGAAGTGAGAGAATAGGGATATTATTGGTGTTGGGGGTGGTTTAATGTACTGTATTGTTACCTGGGGAGTAGTATAATCGGGTCTATATTATAACATCGAAGTCTCAAAACTTCAAATGTTATAACATCGAACCCAAAACCACGAACACTGAAAACCCCAAAAACTGAGCACAGTGATTTTTTTCCCTGGGAAAAAAATCACTGTTCCAGTACAAAACACAAAACACACAAACACTACAAACTGAAGCCCCCCCACACCCCCTAATGTGGGGGGCTGTACCCCCCACATCCCCCTACTTAAATATACCAACTCCTATATCGAACCACAGTGAAGGAAATAGCGAAGCCGCGGAAACGGCCCACCAAATTCTTTCCCTGGGAAAGAATTCAATGTTCCGCGGCTTCGATATTGTCAGTCTTCGAGGTTTTGGGTTCGATGTTATAACATTCAAAGTTTTAAGACTTCGGTGTTGTAATATAGACCCATATTAACAAAAGGGTAATAATGTAGTAGTAGCCAGGTTACTGTGGAATTTTCATGGTAGATTGTTGTGACAAGAGGACTAAAAATTATAGTACAAAAACTGTGGTTAATGGTTTTAGTGCTGGTGGTATTGTGATGTATTTTGTGATGGACTTAGCAGATATTACAGCTATTGGAGATCAGACAGTATGTTTGGTTAGTATGAGTTTTACTATGTGTATGGTTTTACGGGTCTACTTCACGTTGTCGAAGGCCGACAATATTGAAGCTGATATTGTCGACACCAGATTAGCGAAAGCAAAAAACATTGAACATTTAAATGGAAATCTCCATAAGGGGAGATTTCCATTTAGTTCAATGTAGTGCTGTCTCGAAGTTGGTATATTTAAGTAGGGGGGTGTGGGGGGTGCAGGGGAGCTTGCCTCCAGTGGCGGCTGGTGACTTCAAATCAAAGGGGGGGGCTGCAGGAGACAGTTGAATGGGTGGGGTCAATTGGGAAGGGGTGTGACCAACTAGAAAGGGGAGGAGCTATGCTCAAAACCACAAAAACTAACTTTAATTAAATATGCTGCCATGGGTGCCAAACCCTCATTATGAGAGTCCAATCAAGACAAATGAAGTGTAAAAGAATAAAAATATTTCAGTGCATTGGCTGCATGACAGCTTACTTAATATCCAGATGGAAACAAAAAGGTTGTGAGGCATGAAAAAATAAATTACTTTTTAATTACATTACTGGAATGCCAGTCAAAATCAAGTATAAGAAAAACAAGCAGCACTCAATTCAAACCGCTTCTCCTTGCACTGGAGTTCTAATTATAATTTATATTCAGCTTTATTAAAGTACCAAGTAACATGCTGAAAGTAGCAATTTCTGTGATGCCCCCACTTGTAAAAATGTTTCTTATCCAAAAAAGACCTTCTGCCTGACAACTATCTACTTGTTTCATGGGGAAAACATGATCAAAGTAAAAAATGAAAAGCAAACAAGAAACAACTCAAGATACATTGCTTAAAGGATTACTGTACAGGTTATGGACCACACATGAATGGCATTCTGTTTAGTTTATGGGTAAAGCCCTCAGAGATCACTGGAAGTCTCCAACAAGTGTAATGAGCTTCTTAAAATAATGTAATCCTGTCCTTAAATACAAATACTGTCATATGCATTTCAATACCCAACGCTTATACATTATCTAGTTAAGTATTCTCTGCATGGCAGCAACAGAAAGGCTTTCAATGTTGGCAATTCTTTAACAGTATGCTTATTAAAGCTTACTTGCATGTTATGATCTCAGACAAGCTTACCTGATGGTCATTAAAGCATTGCTACTTAAACACAGAGGAACAGGCACTTTCTGAGTAATAAGCATAAATCAACAGTACAAAAATATGACAGAAACCAGACCATTCTGCAAAATCAAGAACAGATGAAAAGCCACTGTAGTATTTGTGTCTACCTTGGATGGGGGGATACCCTGCACATTTACACTGCATAACTGCTCCTCGCCTTGCTTGGACGCATCCAGAGTCACTACATGGGGGAGTGGGGTGCAACAAGTATGTCACAATTTCAAATGTCTCTGTCTGACTGTGATGGCCCTGACACATTTGTCATACCTCTCAACCTCAGAGCAAGAAATCTGGACAAAGCCATACATAGAAGTGGGACAAAGGCCCAAAAATAAGGACAATTTTTAAATATTGCTCTTATAAACTTAGAAAGATAATAGAATAGTAGGTCTTGCATTAGTATGAATTTTCTGAAGGATATGAAATCTGAAACTCAAATGTCTTTCATTATTTTCTAACTTCAGTCTTTAATGATTTACCTCTAATTTGCCAAAAAAACACAATTTTATGAAAAATGGACCAAAAATGTGATGCAAAAATATAAAATAGCCACACAATACAGCTGGGAACCTGTCAAAGAAGGGATACTTTTTAATATTAGTACTGCTAACTTGAGCAGCTGACAAAATAAAAGAATCTACATGCATTTCTGAAATAAAAGTAATCTATAACTCTGATTATTACAGTTATTTCTTAATTGTAAACCCTCCGTGTTTTCTTCCAAAATTGCTATTTTGCGGAGGGATTATTAGGGGAAGAGCAACATTTTGAGCCAAATTCAGGGACAATTGAGAGGTTTGGCTATGCCTAATTCTATAAAGCAATTTATTTGCATGTACCTCTCAACCTGTTAATGCAATAAATCTGGACAAGGCCAAATATATTGGGGGAACATATAAACAGAACTAAAAATTGCTCTTGTATAAACTGAGACACAGGTCTTACTTTAGCATGCATTTTCTGAAGGTTATGAAGTCTGAAACTCAGTGTGTCACTGTTTAGTGACTTAATTCCTAAATGATTTTCCAGAAAACCACAAATTTTATGAGGAACAAACCAAAAATAAGAAGTAAAAATCTATTCATTCTGTGAAAATATGGACAGTTGGGAGGTATAGTTCAGCTGGGGTTGTCCTTGAGTTTGCTGCCCTTCCCCCTCACAAAATCATGGTTGAATGGAGCCATCCCCCCTGCAGCCATTCCAATGATCCATTACTTGGCTATTTCACTCCATTTACCATAAACACTAATGTGCATACTGTTTTACTTCTATGATGATTTGGATTTCATTTGAAAGTTTTATTTTGCATTTTACAGCACAAACACTAAGACATCTGCTAAACAAAGCAATGCAGTCTCACAATGAAAACAGGCTTAGCATTAAAACTTCTCTGCCCTTGAAACTCACAATCAATGAACCAGCATTGAAACCCACATTCAAAGAAAATACATTTTGCCAGTGGCATATAACGATTAACTTTGGGCTATTTTCAAATCATAGGCCCCTTGCACATGAAACATACATGTGCTCTTTGATACGCCTTCTTGATTGTACTAAATTATATTCCTTGTACAATACAGTACAGTTGTTAGACAGCATTTTAAATTTATTGTTTTGAACATTTTTCCAGTAAACAATGAAACAAAATGCATGCACCAATGACAAAACTAGCCTGTTGAGAACATTTCCATCATAAAAGTCTACTCAACCTTCTACAGTCCACCAGTATCAGTAAATATGTACAATCTCCAAGTAGTAAAAGTCATCTAAATAATTCCACATTAAAGAAATGTGTAACAATGAAGAGGTTGCTGCTAGCAAACAACTTTATATGTCATTGTTTATTCATCTACAAATAAAGTGCCTGTTGCCCTTGAGGAATAAATTGCCTATGTTGCATGCATTTAAAAAAATGATAAGCTAGTAATATCACAATAGGGACTGTACCTTGCCTTTATTTCATTATCCAGTCAGTGAAAAAAATATAGCTTCAAGTTGCCTCTCAGCTTTGCACTCTCTCTTTGTTCAGGCTGTATTCTCTTGCTCTCATAAAGCTCTTTTCCTGAAAGTTATTTCTCATTAAGACTGTATTCTAGGGTTGCCAACTTTTCATGTGAAGAATTCTGGACATGTACATGAAAGCAAAATGCATGCAGAATAGATGTGTGCATTTAACCTCCCCTCAAGGGGATTGTCGTACAATATTACTGTGAGCAATCAAACATGTTCTTCTGTTGTTCAGTGTCATGGACAGTGTCCCTTAATCCTGGACAGTTGGCACCCCTGCTGTACTCATTCCACCATTTTCATCATGTCCAGCCCCTTCCTTTAATGGAATATGTGCTTAAATCATAAGCGTCTTCCTTTGTATAATGAAAGTAAGCCCCGCCTCATTTTCATTTCTCTCCACGGAACTGCATTTAGCTTATATCATTGTGGAGATGGTGGGGGGCTTCACGCCCACAGTACTCCAGGATGTGCCTCACAAACTCTCAGTATGAACTAGTAACAGATTCCTGTTTTCTAGTGGTTATATCTCTCTCTCTATCTCTTACTCTGAATCCTAGTACAACCCCCAGTCTCCTTACTGCCTTCTCAAAATTCTTATTATTTTTACAATACCTTTGGCCTAAGGTCTAGTTCCACATTTGTTGCTGCAATTCTCCTTTCCAGCTTTGTGCTATTCCTCTGTATTTTTTCTCACTTGAATTACTTTGCTTTTTCTCTTTTATTCTTGCACTGAAATTGAACCCCATGCTAGCAGGATAGACAGATACATAGACTGAAAGACAGGTAGATAGATAGACAGGCAGGCATATATACAGAGAGACATACGTGTGTGTTTGTTTGTGTGTGTGTGTGTGTGTGTGTGTGTGTGTGTGTGTGTGTGTGTGTGTGTGACCACCATATCTGTAGGCATGGCCTTCTGCAGTTGGTACCTTGATGGGTACTGCTTCTGAAAGCCCTCCTGTATGGCTATGTAAGTGTTTCTTAGTCCATTCATAGGGTCATGCCTTTCTTGACCTTATCAGTATCATTGGACCATGGAAGAAATCCTGCTCCTCAGTGGCCCAGATTTTGTTCCTCTTACTTCATTCAAACTAAGTGCAACATGGTGTGAGGCAGTGCAGTTACAGATTCATGACTTAATGAATTTCTACTTTTAAAACTGAATCAATTCTAGTAGTATCACAAAAAGAAAGCCTGCATTTCAGAGAAAGCTGTGAGCGATAGGAGATTAACACCAATTTCAGAGGGCTTTTAAAGATCTGTAAAAATTATGTGCATTTCCACACCAGCACTAGTTTACTTCAATGGTCCCTCCACGTTAGATAGACAAACTACTAGAACACTAAGCAGCAGCACTTCGCAATAGGCATGGTGGTAGAAACAAATCCAAGAATGGAGACCTAGGCTAAAAATGCCTTATAAACACTGGCATAAAATCATGGGGATGCTATTCTTGGCCATATGTCCAGACTACGAAATTGTGGGCCCCGGTAAATGTACCAGTGCTGACATTACAGACTTTTGTTGTACAAGTGCACCACATGTGAAAAATAATGAAAATCATAAATGTGAATCTGCATCTTGTTTCACTTTTTGGTACCCCAAAATGCTGCTGTTGACAGAAAACAATAAAACAAAGTAAGACACATACCTGACAGCTTCCATATGAGCCAATTCCAGGTAAAATACTACCATGCACAGAGCTATGTTTTATGACTTTCCCATTGACTGCCACAAGCTACACCATGCATAGGCATGTATTCTTCCATAATTCTCAATAGTTAGCTAAAGAGGAATGTGCTGACCACTTACTGACCTTACTTACCACCATCTGTTGTTTGGATTAAGTTCGGTTGGTTAGCTTCACCAAAATACGTTGTGACAGATATTTATATAAGGGCTATAAGTATGTATCAGCAGCCCTTAAATATTTGTTGCTTTTTTGTTTATTTTTTAAGTTAAAGTATGGTAGTGAGTAGGTATGGTTATGTACGGTGAAGAATATTGCTTAGCTTTGACAAAATGCATTACTAGACTGTACCAGGTGCCTTTGCATGTGTACATATCCTAGGGTTATAACTATATCAGCAGTACTGCATAACTGCTTATGATGTTTCCCATAGCTGAGATTAATTGGCTTTTCTTCTCCTAGTGTTTTACCAGTTTTGTTCAGCAATTGTAGGGTAAACATCTGGAAATTCTTGCTCTAAAACAGCTTACTGTAACTTTCTGCCAGAGGCTATTGTTGGACCAGTGGCCATGACGTTGGTACAGTATGCTGGAGACCTTGGGTCTGAATCCCAAATGAGAACTAATATCATCTTTTCACTTCTATGATTTGAACAGCACCTAAGCAGAGGGCTTTGTGTGTGTGTGTGTGTGTGTGTGTGTGTGTGTGTGTGTGTGTGTGTGTGTGTGTGTGTGTGTGTGTGTGTGTGTGTGTGTGTGTGTGTGTGTGTGTGTGCGTGTGTTTGTCATCTGACCTTAATCACCCATGGTTGGGGTTTCCAGTGGCAGTGACACTAGTATGGTATGCTAGAGGTCCTGGGTTCAAGTACCAAATAAGAGCTAATATTATCCTTTTACTTCTCTGATTACAACATCACCTAAGCAGAGGACTTTCTCTGTGTTTGTAATTTTGACCATGATCGCCATGCTGGGAGTTTCCTAACAGAAATGCTAATTCTCTTTTGGGGAAATTCAACATCAGTTTGTCCAGACAATCTTCTTGGTCTAGTGGCAATAACATCAGCATAGTATGCAGGATGTCTTGGATTCAAGTCTTAAATGAGACCTATTATTATGCTGTCACTTCTATGATTCAAACAACACCTACTCAAAGGGCTTTCTCTGTATTTGTGTGTATTAATAATTTGATCTTAATCACCACTTTGGGGGGGGTCTAGATAAAAGGATAAGGCTGTAAAGGGTAAACTCAACACCTATCTACCCATCTGCCCAGAGGCTCTTGTATGTCCAGTGGCAGTGACACCAGCAAGGCATAACAGAGGATTTGGGTTGAGGCCCCAAATAAAAGCTAATATTATGCTTTCACCTCCATGATTTGCCCTAGAGTACTGAAACTCAGACACATTTCTGTATGCAATTTACCTCCCAGTTAAACATGTTAAAAGTCTTTATCCTTGCTACTTTCAGCCTGTCTTATAAATTTACCACTTTACAGTGCCCCCAGAAATAGAGCATGCATAGCATAAGTTATTTCGTCACAGATGCACTTACATATAACCATTGCACTGGTTTACTGCTTTCCTCTCACACTGTTCCTTTTTTTCATACTACATACTCTGTTCTGTTTGCTGTGGCATGTCCTGTAATTCTTGGATTATCATACGCGTTTGTTCCACTTGTGCATATTATTAATCAAATTTATGCCATGCATGTAACTCTTATTTTGAAATAGTGGTGCATTACCTCACTGGGGTTCTGTCAGTGTCTATGCTGAGTCATTCAACCATTAGGAATATAGTTAAAATGGTCACATAAGTACTGAATTGAACAGACTTATAATTTCTCTTTATGGCTGCCAGTGTTCCTGCTGGAACATTTATGAAATGGAAATCACTTTAAAGTTTTAAGTGCATGCTGCTAGGGAAACATTTATGAACAGAGATGGTGGCATTGTTAATTATATGTTCTGAAAGTGGCTGTAATATAAATCTTCAGTGCATAACATCTCTAGGCCTGAGACCATGGGTTCATAATTAGTGGCACTCTAAGGTCCTTTCACAGGACTGCCACTTAAGACTTTACATGGACTACTCACAATGGTGGTAAAATTCAAGTACAGAAAAGGTGGTAGCAAGGGGACTGCATATACATCATTTGGCAACAAAGAACTGTGTAGCAAATTTCCCTCAACAGTCTTTTAAGCAATACTTTTAAATTCTTCTTCTTCAGGTAGTTTTAAGGATTACTGGTGGAACAAATAAATAGTACTATTAAAGCTGTAAATAAAAAAATTGGGACACTCTATAGAATTAAACCTTTCCTTACCCCAGCAGCCAGAAAAAACATTGCTCAGACCCACCTGCTCTCCACCCTTTTTTATGCTTCGACCATTTATACCACACTTTCTAAAAATAACATCAATAAACTCTCAACCTGTTATAACAGTATAGCTAGATTCATTAATGCAACTCCCCTTAGAACTCACCACTGTTATAACCTGAAACAACTAAATTGGCTAGAACTAAATAACCACCTACTTTACCAACAACTACTTATAATTCATAAAACCCTTCACTTCCTGAAAATACTCCAAGCCTGGCTAGACTTATTTCTCCATATAAGAACCTAAACACACTGCTCTGCCAACAAGTTTCTAGTATCTATAACTAAATCACATAATAAAGCTGGTGATGCACTATTTTCTAATGCCATAGGGAAACACTGGAATCTAATCCCTCAAGAAATAGCTACTCTTCAGTCCACCTCTCTTCAAAAGACAAATCAAAGCACACCTTACTTCTCAATGGCTATGTCCCTGTACCAATCCCGATTGAAAGTATGTCTCAATACACCTTATTATTCTTCCTTCCTGTCCCCTTACTGGCCCTACCTGAAGCTTTCTGGATTTGAGAGGTGAATACTAAGGGATTCCTATATCTCTTAATAACTTTAGTATGTAGTTCTTGCTTTTTGTTGTTAACTTGACCTTATTTTTTAAAATGTGATAGATATCCTCTCTTGTACCTTGTATAAATCTACTAAGAAAATTGTTATAAATCACTGTAATTTTATCCATACTGGAGCTTTTCTCCCCGGGCCTCTACTGTAAACGGATATATATCCAGCTAGACTAGCCCGGTCAACAAATGTAAAATAAAATAAAATAAAATAATAAATAATGGAAATGTAGTTGTTATTAATTATAATACATGGCTTATTCTACAAGTGCACTTGGACAGTTGATAAATATGTTTTTGTCTATATTAGTAGAGTTTTAAAGCACAGTTAAAACAATATGTATTAAAAAGAGGAAAACACAAGTTCAGAGCTTTCAGCATGATATCAGTCGGAGAAAACACAACAAACAGTCCTGGATAAGGAGCCCTCTCAGATCCAATATCAAAAGTAAAAAAAACAGATGGGGCTCACCACGGCTAATAAAAACTCTTTTATTCCTGCAGTGCAAGTAAGCGCTTTCGCGTTCTCTCAACGCTTCATCAGACTTCAAAACAGTTACATTTCAAAAAAACATTCTTAAATATGGACACCAGTACAAAGCACCCAATCAGCATCATCATAGCATCATCACATGTTTAAATCACTTAAAAAATAAAGGCATACATCATAAAATATATCTCTATCATAATAAACATAATGTGCCTTCCTAAAACATAAAAACAAACATAACATTTCAACATATATATATATATATATATATATATATATATAAACTATATCAATAAAAATAGCAGAATCAAGGAAATTCAAAAAATCTATGTTTATAAGGACGTGCTGCTAGAAAAGGTTTTAAACTAACCTTCTCATTGAGCCCTCGTCCTCTATATGCCTGTAATCTGATGATCCATCTATTCTCACATTCTTCCGTTTGATTTTTTATATTCCCTAATCTTTTCGTTCTTTTCATTAACTGTAGTACTTCTTCTTCTTCTTCTTCTTCTTCTTTCCCAGTTACATTGAATGGCAGTGGAGTTTTACACCTTCCACAGAAGGCACACTCAACGCACACCTAGGGCCAATTTAGAGTGTCCAATCCACCTGCAGCATGTCTTTGGGATGGACTGAGCACCCGGAGGGAGGACATGCAGACTCCGCACAGAAGGCACCCCAGCCGAGAGATCGAACCAGAGAACCTCTTGCTGTTCTTTTCATTAACTGTAGTACACTGAACTTAAAAGAGTGTGATGTCCCTACACTTAATATGTGTCTAGCTAAGGCATTGTGATCATCCTCCTTGTTGATGGCATATACATGTTCCCTCACACGTTCCCTGAGACTTCTGTTTGTCTTACCTACATAAAAACATGAACATGTCTGGCAAACAGCCAGATAGACTAAATCTCTTGACTTACAATCAGCATAGAAGTCAAAATTAAAAGAATTTCCCGTATCTGGGTGTATAAAGACATTATTTCCTGACATATATGTGCATTGATGACACCCTCTACAGGGAAATGTACCCTTCCTATTTGATATAGACACTCCCTTGTCATTGTCCTCATAACAAAGTAACCTCTTCAGAGATTTCATATTCCTATAACTGAACCTAGGTTTATTGCCTACTATTTCAGAAATAGTATCATCAGTAGTAAGGATACTCCAGTTCTTATTTATAACATCCTTTATCTTCATATTCTTATTGGAATAAGGAATTATAATCCTATTAATAGCTGTATGATGTCCTCTGTTAACTTCAGCAATATCACAGCCTTGGTGCCTATATAAATATGGTTTGCCCTTGCCTCTCCTCATCGAGTCGGTATTACTATAGATGTTTTCTACTTCTTTCTCATTATAACCTCTTGCTAAGAGATTGCCGACTAGCATCCCCTGTTTACAATTAAAAACCTCATCTTCTGTAGTCAAACGAGACTGCAGGGTCTGGCTCTCTACTATATTACCATAAATATGTTGTGGATGCATGCTACTACGATGTAGAATACCATTCCTCCAACAAGATTTCCTGTATATTTCTGAATGTACCACCCCATTTCTCTTTGATATCTGTACATCTAGGAAATCAATCACATCATTAGAGCATTTATGTTCAAAACTCAAGAAATTTGTCGTACCATTTATATATTCAATGAATTCAGTTAACCCATCCATAGTCCCATCCCATACAAAAAACACATCGTCCACAAAACGCCTGTAGAACTTGATGTTGTTAGCATAGTTCATGTTGGATGTGACATATGTATTCTCCCAGTATGCCAACGCAAGGTTGGCATATGAGTTGGCACAAGGGGTGCCCATTGCAACCCCTTTTTTTTGTAGGTAATAGTTGTCATTATACATGAATACATTATTATTAAGTACCAAATCAAGTAGCATACTGATTTTAATAACCAGATCCCTGTGCACTCCTTTCTCGATAAGGTATAACCTTAGATATTCCATCCCTACATCATTAGGTATGGTAGTAAACAAAGATACCACATCTATTGTGACCAACAACTCATCATCAGTTGTATTGTGTGCAGAAAGATATGCACCATAATCCTCCAAAAACTGTTGTGTATCCTTAAGTATAGTTGTTGTGTCATTAACTATCGGTCTAAGATGTTTCTCAATATATAAGGATGCGGCTCCATAAGCCACCCCCACCAGAAACAATGGGTCTTATTGGTGGGCAGACCAAAGTTTTGTGGATCTTGGGAGTCCTCTAAATGAAGGAACCAATGGTGAATCAACCAACAAATATTTATATAGTTCATCATCTATCACACCACATAATAATAAGTCATATAATTCTGCATGCACATTCTTAATTAATCTATCTAATGATAAATTATTGAGCATAGAATATGTGTTAACATCATTTAGCATGTTCTTCATAGTATTGGAGTACATAACGTAGTCTAAAACCACAATTGCACCCCCCTTATCTGCCTGTCTAATCACAATATTATCATTGTCCTGTAGCCCTTTAATATATGTAAATTCTTCAAAGGACAAGTTATAAAACTCAGATCTAGTACGAGACTGATACAGTTCAAAGATATCATGTTCACATGCCCTATCAAATGCCTCAAGCAGAGGATGAGATAGAGGTATATAAGTAGAGGGCTTCCTAAACACATTACCACTTATAGCATTATTGTTACCAAACTGCATTCTTAAACTCACACCTCTAACAAAATTCTTAATGTCCAGTAAAACATCAGTAATGTCAGCAGATCTTGAGGGTATAAATGATAAACCACGATTTAGTAAAGACAACTCAACGTTGGTTAAAGTATAACTAGATAAATTAACCACTAAGTTTTGGTAGTTGGTTTCTGGATTTTCCTCTGAAAATCGTACCTGCCTTCCGATGTCTTCCATTTCCTGGTGTTTACCTGTGGCGACCATGACAATCTGTCCTGTTGTCGTATCGGTAAAGGGAACGAAACTGTGAAATTCAGTTTACGCTTATCGCTGGAAGATGTATTCACTGCTGTTTTGTCGTAGGATGTACAAGGAATATCCTTGTGCAAAGGCTCCATCGCTGATGCAGTTGCTGCCAAATCCAAAACATCGGAAAGGCCCTCACCTCTATAACACTCCCCTCTATCTTCCGTTGAAGCGATACTGATGGTCTTAGGGCGCACAGATGGTGCATTACGTGATGACATAACGGCAGTGGGAGTGTTTAGTCCTCCAGAACTCGTGTATGCTGCAGCTTCAGTGTGGTTAACATTGATTTTTTGAATTTCCTTGATTCTGCTATTTTTATTGATATATTTATATATATATATATATATATATATGTTGAAATGTTATGTTTGTTTTTATGTTTTAGGAAGGCACATTATGTTTATTATGATAGAGATATATTTTATGATGTATGCCTTTATTTTTTAAGTGATTTAAACATGTGATGATGCTATGATGATGCTGATTGGGTGCTTTGTACTGGTGTCCATATTTAAGAATGTTTTTTTGAAATGTAACTGTTTTGAAGTATGATATCAGTCGGGGTTAAATATTCCAATTGATTCACAGGCAGCAAGCTAAATGTTGAGAGTGCCTTTGTTCTATACTGGCACAAGCTTCCATTATGCTATAACAGAGTACATCTGAAGACTTTATATGTGCAGAAGAATGTGATTTCCCATTAATGATATAGGAAGGTACTATAGCTAGTAAACAGCATTTTTGGTATGAATTTTTGTACTAAAAATGGCTATTGTTTCTCATTTTATTTTATAGGTTCATAGGTTCATAGGTAGGTACTAGGCTATCTGCTCGAAGGCATTTATAAGCCTAGCCAGAATGTATTGGCTTTTGCCGCCCCCTTAGATTAGTTCCCTGTGCCTCTGTCCAGCAGAGCCACTGAAGTGATCTCCGGGGTAAACTTTCTGTTGCCCATCCACTCATCAAGGTTTCTCTTGAAGAGTGCTAGTGAGGAGCTCTGCCTAATGTAGATTGGAATCTTGTTCCAAAGCATGGGAAGTCTCTGGGACAGGAATCTATCCCTCCAGCACATCCTATTTATTGTTGTGGTGAGGTTTAGATCCCTAGAGCGTGTGGCTCGAGGGGATAAGGTTTTCTTTAGGTGGAGCATGTCCATCAATTCTGGGTTGGACATGGCCTTGTATGTCAGGCAGAGATCAACTCTGAGCAGGCGGTATGCAACCGAGTACAGCTGGAGTTTTTTCAGTCGAGCTGCATAGGGCATCTGTTTGAGGCCATTGATCCTGGCCTCAAACAGATTATAAACTGATTATAAACTGTTATATTGATTTTTTCTTTATTACTATAATTATTTATTATTTGTTTGATTCAAGTAAATTTCTGTGACAAATACATATTTTTATTAGTTCACAATAAGATATCTGATGTATATGCAGTCAACAAAGACATGCATTGCATAGATGAAAATGATTGACCTCTACTGTCATTTCATCACAGTTATAGACATTGATTTTGTTAAGAAGGGCTAATATGCACTTGCATAAAAGAAGATAACATGTATTACTGTAGCTAGTATTTTTATTTCATCACTGTCAGGCTTCTGAGGTTTGCATATTGAATGAAGCAAACCTCAGAAGACAGTCTGTAGGTGACAGTGACTGACCCCTACTGCTGTCTGATTATTAGTGAGCTAGTCTGGCAAGATTAGTATGCATTTGTGTGAAATAAGTAGACATACATTACTGCGGCTAAGAAAAATCTCTCTCTCTCTCTCTCTCTCTATATATATATATATATATATATATATATATATATAATTTGCAAACAGACATCTGATGTGCACACAGACAATACAAAGTGGCTGTAATTGGTGGGTACAGAGGCAGTCTGTGAATGTAATTGACAGGCTTCTGATGTTGTTTGATTACAGTTACGCAGTCACTGACCTTGCTTAACAGAGGCAGTATAATTGTGTGAGTGCAAGGGGGTTGGATGTGTGAGAATAAAGTACCATTATTCCTTTATGCCACCTCTTCACAGTCAAAGTAGGTGTACCCTATCAGAATAAGCATTTTGATGTGATAGACTATGAGTGCAAAGGGCTAAAACTAGGGTCTGTGGTATTTTATGAACATAGTGGAGATGCAGCCCATGTTAAAATTTTGTGAATATAATATTTCTTTATTATTATAATTTAGTGACATCTTCACTACAAATATCTTTTGATTAACTTTACAACAGGAGTCCAGGGAAGTAAATAGCCAGGGAATTGTTATGGCTAGGCTTGTATAGGCCCTAGGGGCGATAGCCTAGTACCAACCTATGAACCTATGAACCTATGTAATAAGATGGGGTGCCAACTGGCTCACTGATAGAACCTACACTGTGAAAGTAGTGGACTCCAAATCTGACTACTGACCAGTTACAAGTGGAGTCCCACAGGGATCGGTCCTAGGTCCTCTCCTGTTTGGCATCTACTTCTCTGAAGTTCAAGCCAACACAAAGGGACTCTGGCTGACCAAGTTTGCAGATGATTGCAAACTGGGAGCCATTATTGATTATCCACCTGATTTAGACATTCTACAAAAAGGCCTCACTGACACCACTGACTGGTCCCAGAACCATGACCTTAAGCTCAATGCCACAAAGTGCATTGTCATTCCCTTTGGGAAAGATTCGGTGCCCATGAACTACCACATAGGCAGTAGTCCACTAAACACCGAAGGTGTGATAAGAGACATGGGGACACAGGTTGACAGCAACCTCTCCTTTCATAACCACAATGCTACTGTAGTCAGAAAATCCTTCTATATGGCACATCTCATTACAAAAGGTTTCTCATCCAGGAAGAAAGAGGTCATAACCCCTCTCTACTTGTCCCTCATTAGACCTATTATAGAATACAATGCCCCATTTGGTATGTACCTCACTAGACACCTACAACAACTGGAAAGGCCACAAAAATACCTCACTAAGAGGATCTTAGGCCTTAGACACATGCCTTATATGGACAGACTTAAAAAACTCAAGCTATACTCTGTCTCTTATCACCAACTTAGAGGCTATCTCTGCTTGACCTACAAAGCCATGTCTGACTCAGAGCTGCTAGATATGATACACCTAAAGAAATCCCAGTCCCTCCGTGCCACACGCTCCAGGGACCTTAACCTCATTACCACAATAAACAGAACATGCTGGAGGGACAGGTTCCTAACCCAGAGACTTCCCCTACTCTGGAACAAACTTCCCATTCACGTCAAGCAGAGCACTTCCCTGGCCCTCTTTAAGAGAAATCTTGATGAGTGGGTGGGCAATAAGAAGTTCACCCCGGGGATCACTTCAGTGGCCTTGCTTGACAGGGGCACTGGGAACTAACTTTGGGTGGCATGATGCCAGGGAATCTTCTTGGGCTAAGCTTATATAGGCTCCAGGGCCGTTAGCCTAGTACACACCTATGAACCTATGAACAAATGCACATATTTTCTTTTATCTTGCATAGGCAGATGTGTACACATAAAATTATAAATATATCAACACAGTATAAAATCCTAGATTATACATGTCCTACACTTGAATTGTGTTATATAACTTAACATCACTTTGCAAGTGAAACCACTGTCAGGAATATAGCATATTCATTTGCTATTGCACTATAACTAAAATGCATGTATATTTCTCTAGGAAAAGGGTTTTGGGGTCATAGAATTTATGCTGGAACCACCTCCCCCAAATTTATACTTATGCAGGGTAAATATTATATGTAGACTAAGTTTTGTGTGTGTGTGTGTGTGTGTGTGTGTGTGTGTGTGTGTGTGTGTGTGTGTGTGTGTGTGTGTGTGTGTTCTTTTCCATTCCAACATTTTCTCCAGACAAACAAAAGCAGCAAATGTCTCTAAAACATGATTTCCTGAACTGGAAAAGAACAGTTGGAAAAGATGGATCACTAACCATGCACAAAGGATCTGAAATCCAAAAAGTATGTAATACAGCATGGTGTGATTTAAGATACATATAAGAGAATGATATAATCTACAGGCAATGCATGGTGAAGATCACTGCAAATTTGTATCAATATTGAATCAATACTATATCAAACTATACTTGATATTTTGAGGCTAACTGTTAAAATACTATATTGGACAAAGAGGACATAGAGAAGATGAATGGTGTTCCAACCAGAGCAGCTTTATGGAAATTCTTCATCTGATAGCAAAGGAAATAAATTACATAGCTTAAAAAATAACGTGCAATAAATGATAAATATAATTACAGCGGGATTCAAAATGTACTCCTTAACATTATGGCATGATTAGTTAATATAGCAATTTACTGAAGAGATGACAGCAGCTGGAGCATTTCAGTTCAAGTGGATGAGTCAAAGTACATTTCAAAAATGGAGCAGCTGTCTCTTTTTATTCATTATTCATATAATGAGAAAATTTGTGAAGAGTTCCTGGGCTTTGAACAATCATAAGACGTGGATGCAGCATCTCTGGCAAACAGTAATACAAGTGTTTGCAGATAAAAACAGATGTATAAATGGCCCCCTATTGAAATGTTGGCACTTGAAATGCTGAGTGCTGACAAACAGAAAAATAGACCAAAAATACAGGGCAAGAGCAAATATTGAACATCACTCTTCTTAAGAATTCTTTTTTTGCTGAGGGCAAGCTCCCCACACACCCCAAACGTATACAAGCTAACTCAGATATTGCCATACCTTGGAAAAACGGAAAGGAAAGATTCTGAGAAATGTCAGTCTCAGACTTAATATATGTAAGTCTGGATATTCAGGCTTTAATTCTCAGCATTATGGGACTTGCTATAGTAGGTCCTGGCATTTCCCAAGGTTACTCATAAAAATCTGTGTATAGGGCAGTGCTATGAGCTAGGATGCAGTGGGAGTTCAAACCAATATTATTATTCCTACTATTATTATTATTATTATTATTATTATTATTATTATTATTATTATTACTACTACTATTACTAGTATTATGTTGTTAACCAGGTAAGCCCACTAGACAAAGATTAACTTTTCAGGAGATCTGTCTGATTACATGACTTGCACACAGGTACAGAGTAGGAAGATGAAAGTGGAAGGAAATACGGAAGGAGATCATTAACAGTTTGGAGCCTTGATCCTCTGTATTAACTGTCAGAAGTTGTATGACAATATCCCAACAGCAAGTTACATATACTGCTACAGTTACAGGTTGAAACATGTTGTTTTGGAGACTGTCCGAAATATTCAAATGGCTGATGAGATCTTGTCATTAAAGCAGAATGTATATAATTTCATTAGTGCCTCAGTTGTGCATGCCTGCTTTGTGCAAATGCAGCAAGAAATGATTCTTATAACCTCACCAATAGAAAAACCTTTATCTGACACTTTTTGGCTTTACCAGTTTGCTGCAGTTTTCAGATCTTTAGCAGCAGTGCCAATCAGTTTATAAGAAGCCTGCTAGACAAATATTGTGAAGTAAGACGTGACAGTCGCTGAATATGGCATGTTAATAGGGTATAACAGTGTGCTTCAAGCCCTTTAGAGAGCTCATATCAGAAGAAGACCTGTTGCATGGCAGAATCAGATCCCTGTAATCTCAGCAGGACAGCACTCCATTTTGCCAACCATTTCTAGATAGGATTATTACAGAGCTAAACATAAAATTAAGTATGAGAATTGTGCACTATTAAAATCAACTGAAACACTAACTGCAGGAACTTTCTTCCCAGTTGATATAATCCTTTCACAAATACAAGCACTCCACTATGACTCAAACATAAGAGATTTGTCTTCAGAACTACATTCTGCAAAGAAACTTCTGGAAAGAAATCCTAATGATCTAGTCACCTCATTATTTATTTTTTTTTTGAACTATAAACTTACCTCATAAGACATTTGTCATCAGAACTTTGTTCTACAAAGAAACTTCTGGAAAGAAATCCTAGTGATCTCTTCCGCCTCATTTTTTTTAACTATAAACTTACCTCTTCTTACTCCTAACCATAGCCAAAGAAATATTTATTGCTTTAAGTTTTTCTAGTGGACTAACTCAGCCCACACAATTTCTTTTCTTATTGTACTGCATCAAAACGTTTGTGCAGTGTACTGTTTCTCTCATTTGTTAACGTCATCCTGCATTTGTAACATAACGTATAAAGTTTAAATACCTTATGTAATTCTTGTAATTTTCACAGTCCTATACAACATTTTATGGTGCTTTTCTCCCAGGGCCTCTGCTGAAAAGTCTTTTTTGCCTAGTCAGATTTTCATGGCAAATAAATGGAAATAAATAAATAAGTACATAAATAATGAGGTCATAAGTAATTTACATAGATTCATAGATTGTTACAAGGTTAATAATAAGTTTTCCTGAAAGAAGTTTTCCTGAAAGAATAATGATGTCCTATTTCTGAATAGGACATTGAGAGCCAGGCATTTATAAGCTGCTTCTGTCCATAAGAGACATGGTTGCCAGGTCCAGTATAAATTTCCTGTTCCCTATACACTTGTCTAGGTTGCACTTTAACTGGGTAATAAACAAACTCAGCTTCACATGGATGGGAAGCCTGCTCCATAGGAGGGGCAGTCTTTGGGAGGCATACCTGTCTCTCCAGCATGTTCTATTTAAATCACAGACAAAATGTAGGTCCTTAGACATTATATTTCTGGCACTCTTTGACTTATGAATATGTAGGAGATTCATAAGTGTGGGGTTTGCGGATGCCTTGTAAGCCAGGCATAGATCACCACTCAGCAATCTATAGGAGACTGAGTAGGGAGAAAGGGCTTTAAGGTGCTTTGCATAAAGCAGGTTTGTTGCACCTTGTATTCTTTTTGTAAGGAGCCTCTGAAGTCAATCTAGTTGCTGCATATGCCAGGTCAGGTACATACCAAAGGGGGCATTGTACTCTATGATTGGGCTGATAAGGGCAGAGTACAGTGGGATAATAATCTCTATGGACCTAGATGTCATGCCCTTACTTATACGTTGTGCAACATAAAAGGATTTCCTCACCAGTGTGGCCAAATGGTTGTCAAAGGTATGTCTACTGTCTCCATGTGTACCCAGACCCTTGACCACTGGGTCAACTCTTAGGGGCATATAATCAACATGGTACTTAACCAAGATGGTTGACTTCCCAAAGGGTACAATTATTCATTTCTTCACAGTGAGTTTAAAATCATGGCTTTGGCACCATTTGTTAGTCAGAGATAAACCTTCTTGAAAAATGGTGATGTCTGAAGAAGGGTGATGGTAACCTCAGCTTGCAAATATCTGCAAACTTAGTCAGCCATAACCCTTCAGCATTTGCTTCCATTTTAGAGAAATAGATACCAAAAAGGAACAGGCCCAGTAAAGAACCACTGGGGACTCTGCTAGTGACTGGCCTCTTGTTGGAGATGGCCTTACCGATTTTGACCTCCTGGGTCCTATCAGTAGTTATCCAGTGGGTGCTAAATTTATTTATTATTTTGTTTGACATTTGTGTACCGGGATGGTCTGTCTGGGTTACATAACCAATTTTCAGCAGAAGCCCGGGGAGAAAAGTTCCACATTTATGACTTGGTTATACATTTATACAATTGGATTACCTATATGAAACTACACAGTTGGAAATTAGTGAACAAGCACTTACAATAAGTTATACAATACTAAAACATATCTTACTAAACATTTAGAGTTTACATACATAAACTTGTCATACTAAACATTTACAGTTTACATACATTCACAATTAGAAGATTGGCTTCCTAGAGGTAAGAGTATTAGGCTTTATATCTAAATTAGTGAACTTGTCTATAATGGCTGATTGAGGTATTGTATCAAAAGCCTTGGCCAGGTCAAGGTAAGATGTGTGCACAGAGTTATCTTTATTCAACGCTTTGGTGACCCCCCCTCAAAAAGTCCACCAGATTTAATAGGCATGACCTTTCCATAACAAAGCCAAACTGTGATGGGTTCAGCATTTGCAGGTTACCTATGTACTCATTTATCATGTCCAAGATAATTCTTTCCATAACCTTACGTATGAGGCTGGTAAGACTTATGGGCCTGTAGTTACATGGATCAGTGGTTGGAACTTCTTTGTGCAGGGGAATGACTGTAGAAGGCTCCAGCTGAAAAGTGAATCAAGTTGACCAGATAGGTCATGTTTCATGCTATTTATTAAACATCCTGGGATGTTACTGGGGCCCATCAGTGTTTTAGGCCTTAGAAAGTACATTGAAGACCTGTTCCCTGGTAATGGTTGGGGGGATTGTGGTATGCAGTATTTGCTTTGGACTATGGGGGGTAGAGGAAGAAATTTGAGCTGAACCTGTCAGCTAAAATGTTGGCAATGGCCTCCAGTGAGTGATGCCATTTAAAATAAGTTCTGCGCATTTTGTGTATTTCCCCTAGGTTATAGACATCCCTGTAGAAGGCTTTGCAGTTGCCCTTTGCTTGAGAAGCTATTTTTTTCCAATTTAGCCTATGAAGCATTATTAATCCTCTTAGCTGCCTGTTTAGATTGGTCAGGGGGCTTTTAGTATGTATAATTTTGTTCCTCCTACACTTGGCCAAGATTTTTTCTTTTGTTGTATAAATGTAACTGATTTATATTGTGATTCCATCAGGGTGGCTTACCTTTTGAGTTTGTCTTATTCTTAATACGAGTGAGCACAGCTCACTCTATGCAGCTATCAATATGGTTGTACAGAGATTTTTGTAAATAGCTGAGCATATGCTGTAGTGTTTACTGGATTTGGGGTGCTTGGAATTTAGCCATGGTGCTGCTTAGTAGAGTTAGGTTAGCCTTAGAATAGTTCCTAAAGGTTTTTGGTTCACTAGATCCCAGGATTTAACTCTTATCTCAAGTAATACTGCCTTATGGTCAGATCTGACGAGCGAAGACATAACATTGAGTAAGGAACATTACCCCCCCCCCCCCATGTTTGTGAGTACAAAGTCAAGGATGTTTGTACCCCTGGTAGAGGAATGGACCAACTTTTCCAGGATGTTGGTATTAACAAAGTTTAGGAATCACTGGGCTTGTGCATTAGAATTGGTGTAGGATTCCCTGTCTATAGAGGGGTAGTTGAGATCCCTATGAATATCATATTGAACTCAACAGTGAGTGACCGTAGTACATTGAGATAGGTGGCATGGTTTTCCTGGGAAATGGAGAGAGACCAATAGGTTGCAAGGATATGGTATGACACCTTTCTTATGGTGACTTGCACATGTATGAGTTCCAGTGGGTCGTGTACTTTAACTACTCTGGATATGAGGCTGTTTTTATATAGACTAAGACTCCTCCACTTTTAGTTCCCTCCTGTGCAGTAGCATTATAACCTTGCATTGCTGGGGTAATCTTCATGACTTTAAACCATATCTCTGTTACTACACAGATGTTTATACTCTCCAGGGAGATGAAGATTTGCAGGGAGTGGAGTTTCCTTCTAAGACTTCCTGCTCTTGTAAATTACTTAGCTCTACACAGAGATGAGTTCCTTGAGTTATATAACCTACTTACCTCTGCACTTATGATTTATTAAAATGTACTTTTGGAATAGAATAACAAAGAACACAATAAGTAATTTGGCAGTTCTTTCCATTAATGACACCCACAAAGAATATGTGTGAAATTCATGATAACAGAAGAAAATATATTAGTATTGTGACATCCCAGTCTTGGCCAGTAATCAAGGAGCCTGAATCATCACCACTGCTACTGGAGAGGGACATTCACTTGGAACAAAAAAAGAGACACACAATATTTCCAGATGCAACTCTCTGCATCAAGCACAATTTCCCTTAAGACCATACAGGGAACACACTGAGTCTGAGGTCTGGATCTCTCTCTCTGTCTCTCTCCAGGGCCCCAGTGGGACTCCCCACTGGCACAGCTGTAGAGTTGAGTCCTCAGCCAAATGTCCTAGTCAAGTCTTCCAACACCCTCTCTGTGAAACAGTTCTTCATGTCCCCATTCCAGGCACCTGACACACACACTGTCTTGGAGATCTGATTTGCAAACACACACACACACACACACACACACACACACACACACACACACACACACACACACACACACACACACAAGGCTGGTACAGATTTACTAGCTATGCCCCCTTCTGCCCAGGCTATAAGGTAGTTAATGCCACAAGACACTCTAAAGCCAGCTACTCTAAGGGTACCCAATTATATTGAGTGAAATTAATATTAATACAAATGGTAGTGTTTGACCAATGCAGTAAGGCTTTCAGGAGTGGCCACAGAGTCACCAACTAGATATAAGTACTCAAAGGTTAAAATATTCTCTAAAGGACCAGCCACAATGAAAAATTTAAATATATTTAATAATAAACAATAAAAGAACATGAAAATACTAAATATCTATTTACAATAAACACCAGAATTTCAATCACAGGAAATATTAAAATGACACAGACAACTAGATTCACACAGATACAGAAAAACAGTACTTAACTAATCTCACTATATTTTCCTGACTGATCTAAATAATTACTTTTCCCTGGTCACTTACTAGAGCAAGGCAAGATGAAGTAGTTGAGTGGTCCTTCTTTGTCAAGTTCCAGAAACAGAGTACTTTGAGACTTCTCTCTCATCTGGTATTAAAATATCATTTTTGTCCTAGATTACTGAATGGCATCACATACACCTGGTCATCTGACTTCTGGTTCCCATGCTACCCCCATTGCTATAAACTGAACCAAAGTTTAGCACATATGTGTTAACATACAAACAGATAAAGCTTTGCTGAGATGTGTTATAGCATCTGGAAGCTATAAAACTATAAAACACTTCCACTCTTCCTACAGGAGCTAATAAAACATTATCTGTTACAGACATTTAGTCCATGGCTGCAGTCAGAACTGTAAGATACAATCTTTATGGCCTAAACTAGGTAATTTAATTTCAGGCTATTTTTCTAAAAGTTAGCTGGGGCTGAGCTTAACCTCTTCTCTCCCAGCATCCTCTGTTAAAATGTATGCATTTAATCAGTTCAATACAGTCAGGACCCACTGTTGTACATTTTTTTAACACAAGCAACTTTACAAATACATTTTCAACAGAAGCATTGATATACAAATGACACATAATTCTTTACAAAATTCCAGCTAGCTATGCTGGCATATGTTACACATCCACTACCCTACTTCTCTTGGTATAGCTGGGAAAATCTCACATTGTCACAAGTATAATTGTATAATGTTCTGAAATTATGCTCTTCTGATGTTTCCTGAAGTACAGGGCAAGTGTGCAACCAGAAAATGGTGTTCTTTTTGTAGAATCATACTGTAATGGTCTTCTGTACAATAACAGTGAGTGATAATCCATTCACCTGCACATAATGAAACTAAGACATTAACATTGTGCAGAAAAACAGAAAATGTGTTAGGTAAAGCAAGCTGTATTAGTCCCCTCCCCAACCTCAGCACCTCATCACTATGACTAAAACTGGCACATAACACACCAAAAACCATACTTAGTACATATAACTGAGTCAGTTAAAACAACAATGTTCAACCTTGTGGTTGAAGTGGGTGACTCTAGAAGTGTTCACAAAGTTCATAGGTAACAACTAGGCTAGCTGTCCTTGTTAGCCATTTCAGACCTAACCAATTCCCTTTAATAAGAACTAAGCCCTGTATCTTCTATTTGTGAGGTTAACACCTTAACCATTGTATCAGCCCCAACATGATTTAATGACTGTATGCACAGTCAGGTGTGCACATTGGTAGCGCAGTTACCTATTAGATATAAGAATTTAAATACGTCAATTACAAAAAAAACAAAGACAACACATAACATGCAAAAAGCAGGTTACTGGAATTTATTGTTTTACAGCAGTAAGTATATAATCAAACATACTTATATGGTATATACATTGTGATTATACAACCATATCTGATTGATACATAGTAAAAGTAGTAAGAAATAGGGCAGGAGCTACATATCAAAGAAGGCAGATAAGATCAGGAAGGGATAAGACAAAAGCGCCATCCATTTACAAGGATGAGGACAAAAATACATTTATTTTTCCACGTAAGTCAACTGGACAAACAGTACTTTTTCAAGGACAACCTGGGAGCAATGTTTAGTTAAATGACTTACTCAGAGTTACACAGGAGGCAAAGAGAGTCTGTGGAAATGAAACCCAGGCCTGCTGCAGGGTTTAGGTCAATCACGATATAATTTTAAATTTCATTGCCAAACTGCTAGACAAATGCCAGATAAATCTAACAACACTTTTACAGAAAAACTGGAAGGAGGCGAGTAATAAAGGCAAACTAATTGAAGTATAGACCAAGAGCTTAGTGGAAATACCAAGAAAAGATACTGTTTGCATATCAGAATTTACCTATTTGGGTAAACTGTACAAAAGAAAAAAAAGAGGAACATACTTGAATAAGAGAAAGGAAAGGAAAGAGAGAGAGGAAATGACAGCAGAAAATAAACAGTTAAGACCCAGACATGAAGGAAGATAGTTTAGTAGTGTTCAATATGATATATTCAAATGCTGTAAATTAAAAGAGAAGGTGTAGGTGTCAGTTATGTTACACCATAGGCACAGATTGTCTTAAGTACTGTTGTATTAAGATGATTTTAAATGCAGATCAGAAGCTGATTTTTTGAATGTATTGTTTATAAAACATATAAAAAGCAAATCTATGTCACAGTTGGGTATATTTACTGGAAAGGTTCATTAATGCAATCTATTTAAAACTTTACAATGATAGTATGAGAAGTTTGTATCAAATGTAAACTGAGCTGTTGGCTTTTTCCAGTTTTTATTAACATGGACCAGCAGATCAGCCAATCTAACTTCTCCATGATTGGTTCGGTGAGCAGTGCTGCTTGGGCTTCCTTTGTACTGCTGTCTGCAATAAGAGTTTTTAACTTTATAAAGCACATCCAGCTTCTGATGCACTTACTTAAATGCAGTCTCCACGTGTGCTTGGAAGGACAATTTTAACCTATGTGAAGTCATCCCAAATAATTCAAGTAGGCTACTGATTCTAGGGAATCTTTCATGGGCTGCTTTCTGAACAATGTAGCTTTGCTTTTTTGTTTTTTTGTTTTGTTTTGTTTTATTTTTTTACCCAGGGGAAGCTATTCTTCCTGAACCAGTCAGGGAAGATGCTATCAACTATTTTACATTGCACTGATAAGTGTTACAGTGTCCTCAGCTTGACAGAAAAGAGTGGCTAAATCAGCATATTCCACTAATATGATGCAACTTGTGTGTTAACTATCTTCAGTTAATGGAAAATATTTCTGAATAATGTTAACATAAAAGACCATAATATTGACCACCAGTGGAGATGGACAGTTTACAGTGTAGGGGTCAGAGTTACATTTTTGCCATAATGTCATGCAGATAGTTAATGACTCACATCAGAGGGTTCTTGATGAAGCTTCCAGTAACTAGGGGGGGTAGTGAATGTGGAGATGGTGCGAGAAAGTGTCACGTGATTAATCACAGTACGTGACAGCAACATAATGGCTTACATTTACTTCATTTGTAGTGGTATCTATGAGCTTATTTGATAGCTGTATCACTACTATGGCCTATTCTAGAACCATGCTATGTTTCAGGAAGAATAGTTTGCTAATTCAAATTAGCAGTGATCCGATCATGTACAACTATCTATATCAGTTTAACCGGGTGCTTAGTATACTAATGGGCCTATAGTTTTGCAAGATAGAATGTCTCCCTCTCCCCCTTATGATTATGTTTGGCTTTACTTTGCTTCCAAAGTGTGGGCACTTCCTTTCATACACTTTTGTTTACCAAAATAATAACAAAACAGCTGGCTGATGGCCCTATTCATGCAATGCAGACTAGTAGGATATCAAGTTACACTGTTCTGTGCTCCCAAAGCTTTTGAAGTAGCCATTATACTCTGTTTACTGTGGTTAGTTTAAACTTAAAGACAGATTTAATTTGTCCCTTTTTGTCAGCATAGGCAAAGGGAGGTTTCTACTATCTTTTAAAGTCATCCCCATACATTTTTTTAATTCCCCCTGCCTACCTCCAAGGAGCCCGCCTGATGGCACTGTTGACTCACCCAGTCGTCCTACTGCTCCATGTTGGCAGGAGTTAGGCGTCTCCCAGCTAGGTGAAAGTCCTGCAGCCCATTTATTTCAGCCAAGGAAACCCTATTGATCCATCTATTCTCCCAGAAGAGAGAGTCAGGTGGTGGGGAGCAAATCAGCTAGTTGGTCCCTCACAGCGGCTTACCCCAGGGTGCTTCACACAAAAACATACTCGAAGGCTCTAAATAAAAATCTGCCTAAGCAGCAGAGACCTCCAAAGCAGACACCCAAGCAACCGCTACCTCAAAACAAAACACGTGCAACACATAGCTCACAAAGCCAGTGTGCCGAACAGTCACAGCCCTTAAGGCTAAACAAAACACCTGATACACTTGTAATAGGTGACTCTATCATCAGGCACACTGACATCCCGCTCACCAGGCTGAACAAGGAGAAGGTCATAGTGAGCTGCCTGTCGGGCGCTAGGATCCGCCACATAACACAAGCACTCAGGTCACTCAAAGGCAAGTACAAATATGACTCAGTCATTGTCCATGCTGGTGTGAATGACCTGAGACGTACCTCCCTGGACTACATGAAAAGAGACATAGAGGAGCTCTCTGAGCATGTAGCCCAGGCTGGTATGACCCTGACCTTGAGTAGCACCTTACCCTCACCAAGAATGATGCCACAATATGAAGACAAGATGATCAATTTCAACAATTGGCTTAAGTATTGGTGTCATTCAAAGGGGATCCAATGCCTGTCTGCCTGGGATGACATGCTCGACAAGCCACGATGCTTCACTAGGGACAGCTTGCACCTGTCACCCCTGGGCTTTCGGATACTGGCAAAGGCTCTTGCCACCCCCATAGTGCCTTTTTTAGGCAAGGCTCAAAAGACAAACCAACCTCCATAGATATCACAAGGGATAAGAAGCTAAGAGTAATGCTACTCCACGCCAGAAGTCTAAACCTCAAGATGCACGCACTCGAAACTCTCCTTAGCATGGAGAACATCGATATCTGTGCAGTAACAGAAACCTGGTTCAAGGCTCCCGAGAGCACCCCAGCACTACCAGGTTATACCTCATACCATGTTTTTCGGCCCCAAAACTTGGACCGAACCACAAAAGGAGGGGGAGTATCAATATTCGTCAAAGATACCCACACCTCCAGGTTGGTGGCACAGCACGAAGCATCAGAGACTATCCATGTGCAACTAACAGTGGGTAAAACTGCCTTCCAGTTTATAGCCTGCTACAGACCACCCTCCCAAACCCAGGAACCCCACTCGGCCTTCCTGAGAACACTGGAAAATATGAAGGTCTCTCCAAACACCATTATATTGGGCGACTTCAACTACCCTAACATAGACTGGGAGCATTACTCTAGCTCCAACACCCTAGCCCGAAGGTTCCTAGAATTTATAAACTCAAATGCTATGGAACAACTTGTTGCTACTCCCACAAGAGGGGAAAACATACTGGACCTGATCATCACCAACATGGGGACTCTATGCTCCAGACCAGAAGTGTATCCCTCACTGGTAAGATCAGACCATAAACTAATCTCACTAGATATTCACATCCTGACCCCAGCCCCTGCCCAGATTTCACACTCCTCAAAACCGAGGTGGAATCCTTCAAAGCCCCCGGGCCTGTGGAAAATATGGCCCAAACCGCAGAATCCTTTATAAACGCATTCTATGAACACCTTCAGGAATGCATGGATCATGCAATCCCAAATAAAACCAAGACCCAATCCTCCAAAGTTAGGCATCCTGTCTGGTGGACCCCAGCCATAAACAAACTATACAATAGAAAGAGGAAGCTACTACATGATAGAGCAAAATCACAAAAAGGGAAGGCATCTCTGATCAGTATTAGCAAAAAACTACGGGCACTCATAAAATCGTCTAAGGCCAGCTTCGAGAGAAAAATTGCACAGGACACTAAGGATAATCACAAGGCTTTCTTTAGTTATGTTAGGAACCTGGGTGGGAATTCCCAGATATGCTCAGAATTAGTCCAAAATGACAAAAAATACACCGAACCCACAGACATTGCCAACATCCTAGCTGACAGGTTCAGCGCAAACTTCTCCCCCCTTCCCCACCAAAAGGGCAAATATCTATCCCAGCAGAGTGCTGCCCCCCTGACATCTCAGATGCTCAGGTAAGAGCCGCCCTCTCGAAAGCAAAAAACACAGCATCAGTGGGACCAGACGGTGTCCCGGGCTGCATCCTACATGAACTCCAAGAAGAACTAAACCCAAACATAAAACTACTGTTCAATCTCAGCCTTACTACAGGATATGTACCCAAAGAGTGGCGTACAGCAACAGTGGTCCCTCTCCACAAAGGTGGTGCCTCAACGGATCCTGGAAACTATTGCCCCATAAGCCTGACTAGCTTGGTCTGCAAAGCTATGGAAAGGATCATCATGGACCTCATAAACAAAGATATTGGGGACCTACAGACACAGGATCCTACCCAGTTCGGCTTTGTTAAGGGCAGATCCTGCCTCTTAAACCTGGTTGATTTCTTTGAAACAGTCACCAAGGTCATTGACGAGGGGAAGGTGGTCCACACAGCCTACCTGGACCTTGCAAAAGCCTTCGATACAATACCCCACTCGGGCATTATAGATAAGCTCACCAGCTTAAATATAAACCCCTATGTCACTAGATGGGTTGCAAACTGGCTCAAGGACAGAACCCACATGGTTAGAATTGCTGGAGCCATGTTAGACTCCAAACCAGTTACAAGTGGCATCCCACAAGGCTCAGTCCTGGGACCTCTCTTTTTTGGTATATATTTCTTGGAGGTACAGGCTAACATGGAAGGACTGTGGCTGACCAAGTTCGCAGATGACTGCAAACTGGGCGCCATAATCGACTCTCCAGCCGACACAAGCATCCTACAAAAGGGCCTCATAGAAACAGACAACTGGTGCCAGAGCCATGGCCACAAGCTAAACGCCAAAAAGTGTATAGTCATCCCCTTTGGCAAAACAAAGTGCCCACAAATTACCACATAGGTGGTAATCGATTAAATCTGGAAGAAGTAATTAGGGACCTGGGGACCCAAGTTGATAGCAATCTCTCATTTGACAACCACGTGGCCAAAGTGGTTAGAAAAACATTTTATATAGCCCACCTAATCATGAAGGGATTCACATCTAGATCAGGGGAGGTCATCGTGCCTCTTTACTCATCCCTCATCAGGCCCATAATTGAGTACAATGCCCCTTTTGGGATGTACCTTACCAGACACCTGCAGCAACTGGAAAGACCCCAAAAGTACCTCACCAAGAGGATCAAAGGGCTCAAACAGATGCCATATGCTGCCCGGTTAAAGAAACTCTAGCTCTACTCAGTGGCATACCGCCTGCTCAGAGGCGATCTGTGCCTGACGTATAAAGCCATGTCCCACCCCGGAATTAATGGACATGCTGCACCCCAGAAAAAACAAATCCCATCCAGCTACGCGCGAGAGACTTGAACCTCAGCACTGAAATAAATAGGACATGCTGGAGGGACAGATTCATAACCCAGAGGCTCCCTTCACTCTGGAATAAAATCCCAGTCCAGGTTAGGCAGAGTCCCTCATTGACTCTCTTCAAGAGGAATCTTGATGAGTGGATGGGAGATAGTAGGTTTACCCCGGGTATCACTTCTGTGTCACTGTTAGACAGAGGCACAGTATACTAACCTCGAAAAAGGGCATAGCAAAATTAATTTAAAATGGGTGGCGAAAGCCAAACACACTCTGGCTAGGCTTATAAATGCCCTAGGGCAGATACCCTAGTATGAACCTATGAACCTATGAACTCTTAATGACTACCTAGCCAGGAAGAAAGGTGCACCTCTTCCCACACACACACCTTCTATTCCTTGACTCTAAAAGGAAGTCACTGTCCCATGCAGCATGAGTTAACATAGCCATTACAGGTAAGCGATTCACATAGCCCCCACTAGGTGTCATCAATGCCTAGAGCCTAGTACCCTTCTTCCCCCCCTGAGGATGAGTAAGCTGGTGTTAGCCACTCAGGCTCATTGTCTCCCACCCACTCTCAGATACTCAGACTAATGATTAAATGCGTGTCATCTGAGCTATAGTCATGGTTTCATCCTTCTATACCATGTGGCTGGAGAACCTCCACTGCATTTTTATTTTTCCAGAAAGGCATGGTATTACAGGTTTATTTTTTGCTAATCATCCCTAATAAGATCTGGACAAATGTAAAGGAGAACTTTTTAAGTAGTCTAACTTATGCTGGTCATGTTTTCCAAACCTGATGATCAGTGCTTTTGTTGATCATCATCCTCAACTCCATTTGCCTTAAAGTCCTGTCTCTTTCAGTCGTCATGCATCTACCAGCTGATCTGTGCATCTGTATGAGCCTTCACCCATGCTGTCTAACAGGATCATTCCTATTCAGAATGTTTGTTAAAAGACTTGTAAATAAACTAAACCCCTCACCAAGGGGGAACTGTAGGTAGGGCTTTCCATTTTACTATACAGGGCTCTTGGGCAGTAATTTTGACCAGGAGGTTATTTAAACTACTCATGTATGTTATCACTAGGGGTCTAAATAGGTTTTATGGCATATATATATAGGAACTCACTCTTATATCAGCAAGTATCCATTTCAGTGAATTCATAAGGTCTTTTTGTACGAGCTTATCAAGTATGTCTACTGTACAAGCAGTATTATGAAAGATGAGCTAATGCATTACTCTGTTGCACAAAGGACCATTCATTCTATTTTAAAGTGGTAACAGAAGTAGGCCCTTGGGATGTTAAATTATCCAATGTCACTGATTCAACAGATTTACATTCTTCTAACCAAGCATAGCTCTCAACCTCTTAGTGCATGAAATCTGGACAGAGCCTAAAATAATGGGGGGGGGGACAAAGGCCCAGAAATAGGACAAATTTTAAATATTGCTCTTACAAATTTAGAAGGTTGCTAGGGTAATAGGATTTGTGTTAGCATACATTTTCTGAAGAAACTCAAATGTATGCCATTATTTAGTGACGTCAGTCCTCAGTGATTTTGCTATAAAACCACAAACTTTATGAGGAACAGGCAAAGATTTGAGGAAAAAGTCTGGACATTTTGCAAAATTTGGATAGTTGAGAGGTACGCAACCAAGCTAAATTATCAGAAATGATTTTCAGGGCATGCTCTGGCTTTAAGTAATGTAGGCAATTTTAGCATTTCAGAAAATGTATGCTAATATAAAACCTGTTATTT
The DNA here is from genome assembly GCF_019279795.1 of Protopterus annectens. Lineage (NCBI taxonomy): Eukaryota > Metazoa > Chordata > Ceratodontiformes > Protopteridae > Protopterus > Protopterus annectens. The sequence continues at coordinate 1,117,814,230 of NC_056747.1, read as the reverse complement.
TATCAATGTTCTAGGTCTGCAAGAGCAATATTTAAAACTGTAACTGATTTTGGGCCTTCCTTCAACCATTATGTTTGGTTGTGTCTAAGAGGTTGAGAGGTATGCTTCTGCCTGTATGAATTGATTCACAGAAAATCTATTGCCTGGTATTTCTGGAGGCTAACTGTCTTTCAGGCATGAACTAAAAGGATTCTTTTTAACAAGAGCCTCATGTCCAATTCAGTTGGTAACTCTACTTTCCTGAAAATATTGTAACCAGATATATTCAGCTTACTGCTTAGTATCTGCGGTTTTATCCAGGTTTTTGCTATCACTAGTACTTATGAATCCACATTGTGGAAACATACCTGAAATTCTTTTATTTATTACAGGGACTGCATGCATTGAAACACACTTGTTATAATCTTTGAAATGCATTCTCAGCAGTGCACTGAAGCTAGGTGAATATATTGTGCTATTTTCAGCAGGGCCTGGATTTGGTTCAACATCACAGACGTAGGAGCTTTTGTTAATTTTAAGAAAACACATCAAAAGATCAGTCTGTAACATGACTACATACTGAAAATTGTGCATATTTGATAGGGAAGGGAAGAACAGGACACAGATTCTTTCTATGGACTGTACACTGAGAAATATGAGAAAAATGGCCTTTTGTAGTTAATACAGTGATCGTTGTCGGTAAGTACTGCAGTGGACAGTATCAGTGCGGGGATTAGACAACACAAGCCTGAGGAAGGACTGGAATATACAAATGCTTGCTATTGTTTTGTTTCTTGCAATAAAGAGGTCATGTTTTCTTCAGTTCCTGGTGTGCTGTGGTTCTGTTTTGGAACTGCAACGTGTTTTTATACATTTTTTACTTTTCTTAACTATGTGGCATCAGTGCACTTTCTGGCAAATGTCCAGGCAAAGAAAGCATACTGAGGCAAATATTAGGCTACAACTCAGAATGCAACTATGGTTAGCGACTCTCTGGATGGCAATCTGTATCTAGTTGTAACTGATGCTTTCTGTAGGGACTACAAGTTCAGAAAATGGCTCACAGCTTAAGTAAACTGAGAACCTCCTTTAGGATGGAAGGAATGAAAGGACATCCCTGTCTCAAATACAGAGTCAATAAATGGCTCTGTGGCCTTGATAACAGCAAACCAGACAGGTTTGATATTTTGAAAACCACTGACAGTACACTATCCATACTGTATGCCTCTTATCATGACAAGGCCTTTGACAGTATCCCCCATGCTGGGATCACTGACAACAACCGTCAAGTCAGTATTAATCCATAAATAACTCACTCTTTTGATTATTGCCATCTGACAGAATCCATACTATTAAAGTAGGATGTACTGCTCTAGACAGAAAAATGTCACCTGAGGTGTCCCATAAGACTCTGCACTGTATTCCCTCCTCTCTGGTATATATCTCTTTGACATAAAAACGTAAACTTTACTTGACTTAAAGCTTTTTCTCTGATGTATTCCTTCTGATATCATGTAACTGTGTGTGCAAGTGAGTGGTAGAGATGAATTTCCATGGCAGGTGTAGCCACCCGGTGGTGTAAACCTTGACTCAAAATGATTGTCATAGTTGAAGTGTCACCCCCCCCCCCCCGACCCCATGTGCAAAATGGGAAAAAGGAGTTGAGGATGGATGGACTGCGATACATATATATATATATATATATATATATATATATATATACACACACACACACACACACACACACACACACACACACACACACACACACACACATATATATATATATATATATATATATATATATATATGTATATATATGAATCTATGTCAGATGAGTGGGTTTTGAGAAACTCAAAATTTATATGGATAAGACTATATGATCAAGTTTTGAAAACTTGAACATCAAAACAAAAACAAAAAAAACAAACAAAAAAACCCCACAAAACTCTACTTTTTTTACGTTTATGCAAGGGGGCAACTCCGAGATTGCAATACAGTGAAGAAAAGGGTACATTTCTCAATCCTCGCTGTTCTGCAATTGCCATTCAAAAGCTTTGAGTTTTCAAAAACTCGATCATATGGTCTCGACCATATGAATTTTGAATTTCTGAAAACTCGATCAGCTGATAGGGATCTATATATATATATATATATATATATATATATATATATATATATATATATATATAAACTGGTGTCAATTTTCTCCCCAGGCCTCAGTTGTAAAAAGGTTTTATCCCAAGCAGACTTTTCTGGTAAACTAATATAAATAAATAAATAGATAGATAAATAAAATAAACATAAAAGTTGATCTTTTATGGACTAATGGACTATAGCTAACAAATTTACTTATTACTGCAAACTGGGGGTTGTTATCAAATAACATTCGGACAGTCAAATTCTCCAGCAAGGGCTGGAGCAAACAAATGTTTGGTGTATTAATCATGGACTTATTCACAACACCAAAATGCACCATAGTTTCTTTTGGTAAATCTAGAATCACTACTATTTACCATATAGATAACATTCCACTTTAATTTGACAAAGTTATCATGGACTTGGGTTTATATATTGATGACAGATACTCCTTTGACCACTGATTCGCTGTGATGGTTAGAAAAGCTTCTACCTTGCACAGCTTATCCTTTGTGGTTTCTCCTCAAGGTCCATAGATGTTATAGTACCACTTTATTCATCCTGATTTAGCCCATCATTGAATAAAATACACCGTTTGGCATGTATTTCAACAAGCACCTAAACCAACTTAAGGCACCTCAACATTAGTCACCAAAAATATCTGAGGTGTCAGTCCTCTGAGATACTGTGATAGATTAAGACTGTCCCTCCACATAGTCTCACACAGACTCCTAAGGGGTGATATCTGCTAGGTTTTTTGTATGACTGGCTTAGCACCTTTAATCTCATTCACATAAAGAGAGTAAGTGTTAAAGCAAACCCCCACTCTAGTGACCTAAACCTACACTATCACATCATCAATAGCAGATGACATGACAGGTACTTAATCCAACATGTCCCCCATTCTGGAATAAGCTGCCCTTACCTATCAAGCAGAGTATTTTAGGATAAAAAGAAAACCCACTGGAGCCACCATGACAGGTTAAATCTTTATTTAACACACAGATAAGTGCTTTTGAGCATTAGCTCTTCATCAGATCTAAAAAAACTGTTATATATTTAACATTTGTTAACCGGGAAAGTCCGACTTGGAACAAAGTCAATTTTCAGCGGAGGCCCAGGGAGAAAGGCTCCAGACGCATATCTTTTTAATGTGGGAGGAAACCGGAGAACCCAGGCGAAACCCACATGAATGCAGGGAGGACATGCAGACTCCGCACAGAAGGCACCCCAGCTGAGAATCAAACCAGAGAACCTCTTGCTGTGAGGTGACAACACTACCGGTGCACCACTGCGCCGTCCAATCAAAATCAACCATAATTTAACAAATAGCAACCAATTACAATCAATAGCAGAACTTATGCCCCTTCAATAAGGGTTTTAAAGGCATACAAGCATTTAACCCAGGTGTATGGCTAGCTTGCATTTTAGCTATCCATCTTAACTCAGCTAATTCAGTACAATGTACAATGTCACCCCCCTCATACTCACTTGTTGAATGTATAACACCATAAACTGAAATCTATGCTCTTTATTTATTTCAGTATGTTGATATAGAGCATTACTTCTCAAACATAATCTGATGTCACTCATATGTTGCAGTAATAGTTGGTTAACATTCTCTTAGTCTTCCCAACATAGAATGCTTGGCATGATGTGCACTCGGCTAAATATAGCACATTTGTAGTTCTGCAGTCTGCATGTAGTCTAGACATATATTCCCTACCTGACACAGGGTGTATAAAGATGTTATTTTCTTTAATATATTGACATGCCTTGCATTTCTTACATTTAAAAGTTCCCAACTTTTTCCTATGTGTTGTGGACTAGTTGGGAAGTACGGTATTATAAAATCTGCTTCAGAGTTTGGCTGTTAGTATAAGCAAATCTGTGGTGTGGACCTACTAGTGCTTTCAGCTTATCAGTATGTAAAATCTTCCAGTCCTTTTTTATGACCTGCGATATGGCATCTACATCACTATTATAGTGTAAAGGTATTCTCACAAACGGGTAATTTCTTAGCTTCTGTTCATTAACAATAGTTCCATTGTCAGAATTGCCCATGTTACATTCAAACCATGGCTTGCCTCTATTCCTTCTCCAACTTTTTGTCCAAGCTATTGTTCTCTTAAATCTTTGTGTTGGATAGCCATGACTAGCAAACATACACTGCATGTTATCTAGTTTACTTTTATATATACTATCTTCAGTGCATAGTCTAGAAATACTTAACCCCTGCCCACTCATTACACTATCAAAAATGTTCCTTGAGTGCACACTGTCACACATTAACATGTTATTTCTACAACAGCTTTTCCTATACACTCTGGTTTGTAGTTTGCCAGTCAAATCTTTGTAAATCTTCACATCTAAAAAAATCTATTGATTCAGTAGAATATCTCACAGTAAAACGTAAGAAATCTGTTGTGTTTTTCAAGTATCTAACAAACAACAATAATTGAGAAATCACAAAGCAGGCTGGTGTTACAAGAAACAAGGATAACATTTATTCTTATGCGCTTTCGTCACAGATTACAGTTGACTGAAGAAGTCAACTGTAATCTGTGACGAAAGCGCTTAAGAATAAATTTTATCCTTGTTTCTTGTAACAGCAGCCTGCTTTGTGATTTCTCAAACAACAATAATTCTTCAGTTGTACCACTCCATACAATAAATATGTCATCCACAAAACGATGGTGTATTTTTAAACTTGCCTTCCATGGACAAGTAATAGATAGAACAAGGAGTATATGTCTAGACTACACACAGACTGCAGAACTAAAAATGCACTATATTTAGCTGAGTGCACATCATGCCAGACATTCTATGTTGGGAAGACTAACAGAATGTTAAAACAATGTGTATTGCAACATATGAGTGACATCAGATTATGTTTGAGAAGCAATGCTCTATATCAACATACTGAAATAAATAAGGAGCATAGATTTCAGTTTATGGTGTTATACATTCAACAAGTGAGTATGAGGGGGGTGTCATTGTACATAGTACTGAATTAGCTGAGTTAAGATGGATAGCTGAAATGCAAGCTAACCATACACCTGGGTTAAATGCGTGTATGCCTTTAAAACCCTTATTGAAGGGGCGTAGGTTCTGCTATTGATTCTAATTGGTTGCTATTTGTTTAAATATGGTTGATTTTAGCTGCTATTTAGATCTGATGAAGAGCTAATACTCGAAAGTGCTTATCTGTGTGTTAAATAAAGTTTTAACCAGTCGTGGTGGCACCAGTAGGTTTTCTTTTTATCTTCTATGGTATATTTTACCACTATGGACTTTTACTTCTTCCTTGGCTACTTTGGATTTTTAAAGCAGAGTTATTTCCCTAGCAACCACTAAAACCAGTCTTGATGGGTGACTGGAACTTTTCAATGGGGATATGTGGTGAATGTTTTCTTAATAATTGGCACTGCTAGTCTCCCATCAGTATTGGGTGAGATAGCTGATCTTTTGATGCTCCCTAACTGTACACCAAGTAAGAACCTGTAAACATATGGACCCATATCTGAGAGACTTGTAGGGGCCCATAAGATACCTGTTATCCAGTTATGGAAATACTTGAAGGCCGCTGTCTGGCTATACCTTCACCACAGCCATGTACTTTGTGAATGCCCTAAGAACAAAAAGCTGCTATCTGCACCTTCATCATAGCCAGATGCTTTGCAAATACTCTAATATCATAAAAAAGAGGTATTTCTAGTTAATCAATATTCAGAAAGGTTATCTCAAAATAATAAGGCTTACAGGACCCCTTAAAAAATGCCAAAGTGGAACACTCTCAAATCCATGTCTGGCTATGTAAACAAAGGTACATACACCAGATGTTCCTTGACATTCCCTTTGAACCATTAGCAACTCTGTGACAGAACATTTGTTGATGATAAGGAACAATCAACTTTTCAAGGTAGGCATTACCCATATCCTGTATTCTAAGAAAAACACTAAAATCTTAAGGATGGCACAATACTAGACTGGAAAGTCAGCAGTATATCTCCATAACTAAGTAATGGAAGTCTGTACCAACTGCAACAGATAAATCTGTGTTGGAAGGCCTTGGTTAATGTATACAGCAGGAATTAGGTGTGTACTAGTGAATGAACTACTGAGAGATCCACTGAGTAATATTCATAAAATGATGGCATAAAAATTTAACTACAGCTTATATCCAGCCTTGTAACACCAGCCTGCTTTGTGATTTCTCAAACAACAATAGCCCAGCAGAGAAAGAGAAGATCATCCCCAGATTTTACACCTTAGATTTAAGCTCCAGTTTGTTTCCATTGCAGGTGATATAAGGAAATGAAACAGGAAAATAAGACTCTCAGAGAATAACGTTCCACCACAGCCCCAGTCTTGGAGGTGCTAAGCTCCAACTATATAATCAAACGATGCAAAAACAATTTATTTTAAATAAAGAAGAGTGGCAGGCCTTAAAAAATCTTAAGGAACTGAAGAATAACTACATATTCAAATGTGCTGACAAAGGGGGTAATTGGGTTATTCAAAATAGATCTGATTATTGTGCTATGGTAAACAAGTTGCTTTGCAATAGTGAAGAATACACTAAACTTAATAGGGACCCATTAAAATCTTATAATGAAGAACTTTTAAGTCTTTTGGAAAGGGGCGAACGATTAGGATTTTTTTCACATGCTGATGTCAAGAAAATGTACATAAAAGACCCTGTTACACCGATACTATATGCTTTACCAAAGATACATAAGGATTTAAATGAGCCCCCTGGCAGGCCTATAGTATCAGGGATAGGGTCCTTTTTGGAGAATGTTAATGTTTTCTTGGATTCCCAGTTGAAAATCTATCTCAATAGGGTCAGTGCTCACATCAGTAACACCCAAGAGTTAATCAATGAAGTATCTAAGATTATTTGGAATAGTGAATTTTATTGGGTGACTATTGATGTTAAATCTTTATATACGAACATCAATATTAGATGGGGACTTGATGCTATTCAAAAAATGTTAGGTGAAGGTCCTAGGACTAGTTTTTTGATTTCTTTGTTGGAATTTTGTTTGACTCATAATTATTTTGTGTTCAATGATGAGTATTTTTTACAAACTAAGGGGACGGCTATGGGAGCTGCATATGCTCCCAATTATGCTGTGATATATATGGATTTTTTTGAAAAAAAGTTTATTTATCCCACAGATTTTTTCAAATATAAGGTCATCTTGTACAAGCGTTTCATTGATGACCTTATCTTTATATGTAAGGGGGATATATTTGAATTTTGTGAATTTTTTGAATCATTGAATACTAATGAACATAATTTATCTTTTTCTTATGAGGTCAATCGAAATCAAATTCATTTTTTGGATCTGACCCTTTTTGAAAGAAATAATATCATTGAATTTAGACCTTACAGAAAGGATACATCAGTGAATATGTTTCTGCATGCTACGAGCATGCATCCTCCCCATCTATTGAGAGCCTTGCCCTATGGAGAATTTAAAAGAATACATCAGCATACCAGTATAGAATCTGAATTAGATCATGAGTTAAATGAGGTGTTCCTAAGGTTATGTGAAAGAGGATATGATAAAAAGCAATTATTGAAAAGCATGAATGAGGTTATGAACAAGCATAGAACATCCAGAAAGCTTCAAATGGAGTTTTTGGGTTTGACCAAAAAAGATAGAGATGTGGAAAAGATATTTTTCGTAACTAGATACACAGCTTTTTCAGAAACATTTGTTTCTTTAATCAAAAGATTTTGGTACCTAGTTAGCGAAGATGACTCTATAGGTGAGCTTTTTCCACGTCACATAATATTTTCATATAAAAAGGGAAAGAATTTAAAAGAAATATTAAATAATAATCTTTCAATTAAGAGAACTGTATGCTATTAATGTGGGTTCATTTAGATGTGGTTCATGCAGTGTATGTGATAGAATAATCAATGTTAGATCTATTAATAACATCAACCATAACCCCAAGCACTATTTCAATTGCAAATCTATTTGTGTTGTATATATACTTGGTTGCAGTTGTAATAATATATGGTATATTGGACAAACAAAAAGAATGGTCAGGGTTAGAATCTTGGAACATTTAAGGGACATTAAAAATTCAAATTTATGTAGTCCAGTTGCTAAACACTTTTTTGAGGCTCATGAGGGGAAGGTAGATTGTTTAAAATTCAGCATTCTGGGTAAGCCCTTTTGTCTTAGGGGTGACAATATTTGCGACAAACTATTAGAACTTGAAACAAGGATGATTTTGAAGTTTAATACTTTAAAACCTTTTGGTCTTAATTTAGAATTGGGTATCTGACAAATTAATTAATAAATACATTTATATAATTTTGACATTTATATCACATATCTATAATGTTTATAAATTATATTATAACATAATAAAATAATGAATTATATATTTAGAAAAATGTGCGCACACATATATATATATTTTTTTATATATAAAATCTTTTGCAGTAAGCATTGTGATATCACTTTAAAAACATGTATATAAAATTTTCCCTCCTTTTTTTGAATTTAATTACATAATTAACTGATTAATTGATGTAATCAATGCATATATAAACTGTTGTTGTTCTGCATTGAATTGTGATCCATTGAAGGCGAAATGCCGAGGTACCAGGTCTTGTGAAGATAAAGGAGATTATCGCTGTAAAGTATTGGCTGTTTGGTGTGTTTTTTTTCTGCTAAGCTCCAACTAGTTGCTATAAAACCATTGGTGAATAATCTCCAAATTATCTGCTGTGAATTTATAGTGCAATTTTGCTCCCAAGGGACATAGCAGTATGGTTAGTATCATAAGCATAACATTAACAACTAAGCTGTTTGTTTTAATAATATTTCCTAAGGGCATTATTAACAATGTGAATTATGAGAACAAAAATTGAGCTGTATGGCATCCCACATACCAAAGAAAGTAGTCTAAGCCCCGACACTGCCCTTTGGGAATGTCCAGAAAGGCAGCAGGCAAACTAGTCCAAGACAGTACTAGAGATTACAACGCGATGAAATGCATTTAGTTATGATACCATGATCAATACAGTTAAATGCAACAGATACATCAAGCAAAATCAAAATGTTGATTTCTGACTGAGATTTCTGTGCATAAGATAAAATATCTCCCTTTATCTACCTCCTAGTGTTAGCTCTTTCTGTCCCTGTGTTCTCCGTTAACATCTTCACTACTTCCTTGCCTCCCTTGTAACTATTCTGAAACTGTTTCTCCTGAACTTCATCTATTCCTTTTCCCCTTGCCTCTAGTTAACCTAACTAACTCCTGGTATCCAGCCTACTCCCCTAGGATATCTTCTTTCTGATTGTTCTCCACTCCTCTCCCCTGCTCTCGCCCTAAGTGTTTCTGCCCCGCTCCGCTCCCCTCCCTACCCCTAATTCCCACCCACCCCAGGGGTCCTCAACTTATACCTCACTAGACACTCCCCCCTATCCTCCAAGCCTATCTCCAGCCTCCATATGAGACCTCACCCCCAACCTTTACTTCTCTTTTCTTTCCCCTCCACTCCATCATATCCTCCTATCTTATTGACTTCTAACTGTAACACTATTCTTTTAAAGCTGCTTTAACCACTATTTAACCTTATCTCTACAATCCTCCTCCTACATAACTCTTTGATACCCTGCCTTATATTACATCCTATCTACTATCTATCTAATAATTACTTCTTATCTGTCTAACACTGACTATCCCCTATCTCAATTTCCATATACTTATTCTCCTTTTATCCCTTCTTCATACAGTGTTGCTGAGCTACTTGTTCTTAACTATTTATTCTTAACAACTTACTCTAGGTCTTCAACTCCTCACTACTATGTCTCCAACTGTAAAAGCCTTTCTCATCTATGCCCTACTCTCTACTACTGCTTTAGCCTCTCTTTCTTTATCATACTATATCACCTCTTTGCAAATTAACACTTTCTATGAACAAAACCTTCATCTAAAGCAAACTTTACCTTCATCTTGCTTTAGCTCCCTTAAACATAGTAACATTACCTGTTCTTCCAACTATCTACTGCCAAAATATCATAGGGTTTCTCACATAACCCTCCATTTTAACAAAAGAATTCTTAATATTTGCCTCAAACTTCTTAAATTACTATCATTTTCCCATCATCAACTCCTCTTACATGGTGACATTCATCCTAATCCCGGTCCCTCTACCCTAAGCAATTATAACTAAAATATTAATTCTTCTCCTCTTTTTGCATCAGGTACTAGAGCTACCAATTCCCTTCTAATAGCTCACATCAACATTAGGAGTATTAATAACAAAATCCACCATCTTCATGCTCTCCTTCACTTGCATTCATTCAATATATTATGTATAACAGAAACATGGCTAAAACCCTCTACTCTAGACCAGGAAATCACCCCTCCTGGCTATAACATACTTAGAAATGACCGAATAAAGAAGAAAGGTGGTGGTATAGCCATTATTTATAAATCCAACCTACAAATTACCCACTTTAAGGAACTTCCATTAACAGGCCCCAAATCTGAAATTTTATCAATCAAGCTACAGATTAACAACAATAAAACAATCTATCTAATATGTATGTACCTTCCCCTGGTAATAATACCCAAACTCTAGAAAACCTACTCAGTTCTCTTTCCAACCAACTACCCCAAGAAACCATTATACTTGGTGATTTCAACATTGATTGGAAAACCTGTGCAGCCCAGCAACCTACTAACCATATTAATCTCCATGGTTACTCTCAATTAATAACAACTACAACTAGAATCCATAAACCAAATAAGAAAGAAACAATTCTGGACTGGATTCTAATTAATAATGCCCCCAGCAACTATACTCCAGGGACACTTCCTGACAGTATTAGTGATCACATACTTACATATGTTATCAGACAAAAACTGAATATTCCTAATATGCATAAACTAAGAAGATGCCGCTCAAAAAGATTTTTCAACCCTGATAACTTCCTTACTGAATTACAGGCATGTGACTGGTCACCTTTATCACACCTTGAACTTAATGAAGCAGTTACCTATTTTAACACAAGGTTTCTGCAAATCCTTGACTATCATGCTCCATTCCACTCTACTAGGATAAGAGCCAAAACTGCCCCTTGGCTAACAAAGCAAACAAAAGAAAAAATGATCCTTAGAAATAAAATCTGGGCTAAATGGAAAGCTACCAAATCTCCATCTGATCATCTCCTCTACAAACAGTTAAGAAATATTACCAAGAAAGACACTCTTAGAGACAAAAAGGAATTTTATCTTCACCTTCAAAAAACTACACAAAATACCCCTCAAAAATTTTGGTCAGGTATTAATAAACCTCTTAAACCAGGATATTCTCCTACTCCTACCCCATCAGGATTTAACCCTAATACCTCTACTCAGATCCCAGATGCCTTTAATAACTACTTTACAGAAGCCATTCTAACCCTAGCCAACTCACTACCAACACCTACTGCATCCTCACAAAATACCTCTCCAGCCTCTACTAATGTCTTTCAAATCCAACCTGTCTCATCATCTATCATATATAAGCTTCTCGTAAAACTAAAACCTTGCACCCCATCCGCTGACCAACACCCTTCCGAATACTTACAAATTGATGCAAAAGCTATTTATCACCCAATATCTATTCTGATAAATAGGACCATCTCTGAAAGGAAAATCCCTTCAGTTTGGAAAATATCTCACATAATTCCCCTTCATAAAGGTGGCCCTTCTTCTGAATTATCCAATTATCGTCCTATTGCCTTACTGTCCCCATTAGCTAAGATAATGGAAAGGTGTATACACAAACAATTTCTTAACTACCTTCTTCAAAACAACCTTCTAGCTGACTGTCAACATGGTTTCAGGCCCCATCATAGCACTACAACTGCCCTTCTTTCCTTTGTTGACTCCATAAATAAAAATTGAAATAGTAACCGTTTCTCTTCTGCACTATTCATAGATCTATCAAAAGCTTTTGATATGGTTAACCATAACATACTTCTTGAAAAACTTAACATCCTCTCATTAAGCTCACATACTTTACAGTGGTTTAGAAGCTATCTCGAAAACAGGCAACAAGCAGTGCTTTGGGAGAACAACCTATCATCCTTACTCCCAGTAAATGTTGGTGTTCCACAAGGATCTATCCTTGGACCCCTTCTTTTCTCAGTATTTATTAATGACCTTTATTTGAATGTGCCACAAGCAACCTGCATCCAATATGCAGATGACTCGACATTGATCTGCTCTGCCACAAATATTCCCTCTCTCCAGTCCATCACCCAAGCAACCTTTCATAACGTTGAAAAATGGTTTACACAGCACTGCCTCCTCCTTAACCCCAAAAAAAAAGCTTCTTCTCTTTACTCCTACTAATAAATCTCCTACACCTTTCTTTACTATCACCTCAGATAATTCTACCTGTATTAACCCTGACAATACCACTCGACTATTAGGTGTAAACATTGACAACCATCTTAACTTTGATGACCAAATTAATAGTACTATTAAAGCTGTTAATAAAAAAATTGGAACACTCTACAGAATTAAACCCTTCCTTAACCCAGCAGCTAGAACAAACATTGCACAGACACACCTGCTTTCCACCCTTTTTTATGCTTCAGCTATATATACCACACTATCTAAAAATAACATCAACAAACTCTCTACCTGCTATAACAGTATAGCTAGATTCATTAATGCTACTCCCCTTAGAACTCACCACTGTCACAACCTGAAACAACTAAATTGGCTAGAACTAAATAACCACCTACTCTACCAACAACTACTTATCATTCATAAAACCCTTCATTTCCCTGATAATACTCCGAGCCTGGCTAGACTTATTTCTCCATATAAGAACCTAGCCACACTTCGTTCTGCCAATAAGTTTCTAGTATCCATAACTAAATCATATAATAAAGCTGGGGATACGCTATTTTCAAATTCCATAGGTAAACACTGGAATCTACTCCCTCAAGAAATAGCTACTCTAGAGTCCACCTCTCTGTTCAAAAGACAAGTCAAAGCACATCTTACTTCTCAATGGCTATGTCCCTGTACCAATCCCGACTGAAAGTATGTCTCAATATGCCTAATTTTTTTCTTCCTGTCCCCTTACTGGCCCTACCTGATACCTTCTGGAATTGAGAGTTGAATCTTAACGGATGCCTTCTATTTCTTATTAACTTTAGTATTTAGTTCTTATTTTTTGTATAACTTGACTTAAAAGTTTTTAAATGTTATAGCTATCCTCTCTTGTACCTTGTATAATTCTATGAAGAAAATTTTTTTATTGTTATAAATCACTGTGATTTTATCTGTACTGGAGCTTTTCTCCCTGGGCCTCTACTGTAAACGGATATATGTCCAGCTAGACTAGCCCAGTCAACAAATGTAAAATAAAATAAAATAAATAAATAAAATAAATCTCAGATTGTTACTGAACATAATGTCCATCTGTTTCAGGCTCATCCCTCCATAGGCTATCATGACACCATGGGTAGCCCAATCTTTGACAAGTCCATTTTACAGTGTGGTGGTCAAATCAAAGCATGGTGCACATTGTCTGAGTGGCACAGGATATACACCAAGATGGCAGCAGCAACTCAAGAGCAGACGATATTGATTTATTATAATCTGAACCTAACAGATGGGAGTTGTCAGCACTGGTCTCCAAAAAGGAGCTGACACACAGCAGAAGAAAAGGAAGTTAGTGTTAAAATTGCATTCCTCAGGTTCTGACACTCCATCATTTCAAGATCATAGAGTTGATTACAGGGGTGTTTCAGAGTAATAAAAAGCAAGGATTGCTCAAGTCATGTGACAGGTTCCGCCATGAAGTCTAATGCCTTCATAGCCAGTTAGACAATCAGTCCTTGAGTAAGAATGTGGTGAGTTGCAGAGGTAATTACCTGAGATAAACCAAATTCTTCATAACAGAGATATGTAAGAATCACAGGTTCCTCACAGGCACAAATATTAAGCACACCAAGAACCAAAAGATCCTGGTAACACAACACAGTATGAACAAGGAAATCAGTGAACTCCTATGTGAAAGTCCTAACACAACCAGGTACCTGGTAGGTGAAATTGCAGTCTATTCCTGCACCCAGAATGTACTCAAGAGTTTTCATTGTGGTTTGTATTGCTGATGTACCTGTTCAGATCATTATATTTATACTGACACCATACAATCATCATCTAGTAAAGACAACATAATTGCCACTGAGGAGGTCATCCAGTACTCCTTTATACTTGATATAAAAGTTGAGCCACTTGATCCCAGAAACTGATCTGGGGAAGGGCAAGAGCAAACAGAAGTAAAACCTCATTCTCACCTCCACCAGGGCTCCCTTTCTGCATCTTCACATGGGGTATACAAAAAGATGGGCCTTGTACATTAGCTCCACTTATTCTCTTCCTTCAGCTGAGAATGGGCGAACAGATAGTGACCAGCTCCAGGATATTGCTTTTCTGAATATTGTCCAGACCCCACCCATCCTGGCTCAGAAGCTCCAAAATTATAGCAAAAGGTGAAAAACTGGTTCCACTGACAGCCCTGAAAACAATTTGAGAAGATAGTTAAGATTATAATAATGGCGAAGCCATAGACATGGTCCCTTCATGACATTTGATAAGATGGCTAAAATGTGGTCAAGACAGGTCTAGTACTTAGCAGGTTTCCATTAGTGTCATAGAATCTGCCATCTATAAAATTGTTGAGGTTAAAAGTTGAAGAGAAGTACCCAGCCCCATAGAACAGATGGATGAAGTCCTGACTATGACCCTTGTGACCCCTGCCTAACTAATGATAAAGGCATGGGAGGGACCTCTATGGGTGGATGAGCTTGAGTGGCTGATGAGAACTCACCCATCCTGGAGGGGTGGGAAGGGGCTATGCTCATCACATTAGCAGCACCTACCAGTAGGTGGATGTTTGCTCATGGAAGACATTAGACAGGCTCACACTGTTGCAAAGTTGAGAGTACCAATGAATGCAGGAGAAAAGCATATGTGGAAGTACTCATGCCTTTCCCAACCAGGCAGCCACTGCAAGGTCTACATGCTTACTGAGGAGAGGGTTAGGATGGGAAGGAACCTGCTTGGGGACTGGCATTTGTCCGTCTGTAATGCCAGACTTTTATCTTTCATGGGAATGAGTGGGCAGATAAAGCACTCCAGACAGGAGTGAATGAGCTACAAGATTCGTGTCCAGTCCAAGAAACCCTGGCTGTCCCTACCAGACAGATCAAATGAGCCAGTGGGACACAAGAAGGGGAGCTCTGGGAAACCTTGGACAAAAATGATAGCAGGGATTAAAAAAAGAACTGGAGAGGGAGCATATATACGGAATATCACAAACCAAGAACCTG
>NC_056747.1:1117681233-1117793733 GCF_019279795.1 Protopterus annectens | reverse complement strand
CCTTTATATCTCTCCTTCCTAAAAATGCTAGGTAGAACTAAAGTGCCTCACAACAGGTACCAGCCCAGTAACAGTATATAGTATTCTGTGCATTAACCAACCATTTATTACAATAAAAGCCTTAAAAGTCTTAGAAACTAACCTTTTATATATGAATGTAAGTATTTACTTGTTACTGGTTTATTCTTATTTCAATTACTGGCATGGTAACTAGGTTTTGGACAATTTTCAATGGAGGCTTGAGGAGAAATGCTCCAATAGAAGTGTACATTCATAACAAAGTAAGAAATAGTATCCCAATGAGTAATACCTAAGAAATAATTAAAGCATTCACTTTACTTTTTGTAAAAAGATAAAAATGGCACACTCTATTTACAGTTCAATCATTCTTAACATGTACAACCAGCCCTTTATAAATTCATAGTAAGACATCAGCTAAGATACCTGCAGGTAAGATATTTTGAATAGCAAAGTAATATACAATTTAGCATGTACACAGAAGATGTGTTCTTTGCCTTTTAGTTTATTATTCACTTTCTCAGCAAGTATTATACAATGGGAAACATTTGCTATAATAAAAGTGATTATTAAAACTGGAAGAATAGTGGTAGTGGACGATCATTGCATACTCATTTGTTACATAGAAAATACCTCTTAACATTATGACTGTGTGATTGCATAGCTGAGTGAGAGTCACCACTGAGATAAGCATTCTTATATGCAATATAAAGTTTTGTAATAAAATAATTTATTGTTCATCTGACAGATTTACATCTGGTATGGTAATTGTCAAATTTTTGAGTTATAACCATTGATTGGCTTCAGATGTGCATGTGACACGACTTTTATAGTACTGTCCTTCTTGCTTTTACAAAATATATACTTTAGCCAAGTCAATGATTTCTGTTCTTAGTTTGTTATATATCTGACCACTGCAAATTATTGATATGGTGTTACTGTAGGAATTGCTGGCTTTGGATGATGTTTTTATTAAGACTTTTTGTGAAGTGCATAGAATTTGGGCAGCAAGATACAATTCTAACAACTCAGGGGTGTTCAGGAGTTGGGTTTATGAATTTATGGGCATTGCACAGTAGAGAGTACTTTAGTCTGTTTTTAAAGGCTAGAGCGAATATGTTTTGTAGGAATTTACAATAATGAGCATGTTTAGTGCAAATGAGGATGCATTTCACTGAGTTGTGGTATGTTTGATCTACTTTTTTGGTAGGGTATCAGAGATGCCGGTGTGGATTATACATCCCTATAACAATTTAAATTGGATAAAGGTGATAATTAGCCTTGTTTTAGCAGCTGGTTTTATATAGTGTCTGATTCTGTATAACCTGTCTAATTGCAATGTTACATTTTTCAATGGCAAAAAAGTTTCTATTGCTCAAGAGACAGAGTGTGTGCACGTGTGTGTGTGTGTGTGTGTGTGTGTGTGTGTGTGTGTGTGTGTGTGTGTGTGTGTGTGTGAGATCAAAACTGGAGCCTTAGTATTTAATTGTATTGATGTATGCTATCATATTGTTTCATGCAGTTTAGATTTCCTTATTAGGGGTAGGTGTGTTTTTGTAGTGACTGGTTCAAAACAGAATAGAGTTAGACGTGTTTACATATAATATCAGATTGTTACCATCTTCTAGAATTAAGAAGTTGAACATTGTATAACAGTATGTTATGCTGAATTTCATCCTTTCTGTGTATATATATATTGTAAATGTTATTTCTTTTTCTCTAACAGGTGGCAATCCATTAACTTCCTCTGCACTATATTTATTCATAAGTATATGATTACTTTCTGCATTTCTTGAAAGTTGTTCATTGCAATTATATGCCATATATATATATATATATATATATATATATATATATATATATTCCATTTGTCTAGCAACCTCTACTGCAAGTACTTCAGTCTTTGTCTTTCAACAGCTATTATATGGAAAATTGACTTAAACCTTTTGTAACTTTTATGTACACTGCCATATATTGTCTGTGTTTGGCATAGTGTCTGCTAAAAACAGTCCCCAAAGCAGTTCACTGAACTGGTTAACAAATAACATAACCACAAATAAACAAGCATACAAACTAATACATAAAAGAGCACCACTAGCTTGTGCAAATTGAGGACCACTTCCTGCATGCTTCCTCCGTGGCCTTGTCAGTCATAAGACAACATATACAGCTACACCCCTACAGTGCAAGGTGTCAATAATAGATCACCCTGACTGTATCAGAAAGACAGATAGATAGATAGATAGATAGATAGATAGATAGATAGATAATAGATAGATAGAAAGATAGATAGATAGATAGATAGATAGATAGATAGATAGATAGATAGATAGAGACAGATATTCTTCCTTCTCAGTCCTTTTCATTAATCATTCACACTCCTCTCACCCGCTCCATCTCCTTATCTCCATGCCAACCCTTCTCTTAAGTACTCCATTCCTTTTTCAATCTATACTTCCCTACATCATTTCCTTACTTTTCTATCAATTACCTTAGCTCATTTTTCTGCCAACACCACCATAATATACCATCCCTTTATATCTCTCCTTCCTAAAAATGCTAGGTAGAACTAAAGTGCCTCACAACAGGTACCAGCCCAGTAACAGTATATAGTATTCTGTGTCATTAACCAACCATTTATTACAATAAAAGCCTTAAAAGTCTTAGAAACTAACCTTTTATATATGAATGTAAGTATTTACTTGTTTACTGGTTTATTCTTATTTCAATTACTGGCATGGTAACTAGGTTTTGGACAATTTTCAATGGAGGTTTGAGGAGAAAAGCTCCAATAGAAGTGTACATTCATAACAAAGTAAGAAATAGTATCCCAATGAGTAATACCTAAGAAATAATCAAAGCATTCACTTTACTTTTTGTAAAAAGATAAAAATGGCACACTCTATTTACAGTTCAATCATTCTTAACATGTACAACCAGCCCTTTATAAATTCATAGTAAGACATCAGCTAAGATACCTGCAGGTAAGATATTTTGAATAGCAAAGTAATATACAATTTAGCATGTATACAGAAGACGTGTTCTTTGCCTTTTAGTTTATTATTCACTTTCTCAGCAAGTATTATACAATGGGAAACATTTGCTATAATAAAAGTGATTATTAAAACTGGAAGAATAGTGGTAGTGGACGATCATTGCATACTCATTTGTTACATAGAAAATACCTCTTAACATTATGACTGTGTGATTGCATAGCTGAGTGAGAGTCACCACTGAGATAAGCATTCTTATATGCAATATAAAGTTTTGTAATAAAATAATTTATTGTTCATCTGACAGATTTACATCTAGTATGGTAATTGTCAAATTTTTGAGTTATAACCATTGATTGGCTTCAGATGTGCATATGACACGACTTTTATAGTACTGTCCTTCTTGCTTTTACAAAATATATACTTTAGCCAAGTCAATGATTTCTGTTCTTAGTTTATTATATATCTGACCACTGCAAATTATTGATATGGTGTTACTGTAGGAATTGCTGGCTCTGGATGATGTTTTTATTAAGACTTTTTGTGAAGGGCATAGAATTTGGGCAGCAAGATACAATTCTAACAACTCAGGGGTGTTCAGGAGTTGGGTTTACGAATTTATGGGCATTGCACAGTAGAGAGTACTTTAGTCTGTTTTTAAAGGCTAGAGCGAATATGTTTTGTAGGAATTTACAAAAATGAGCATGTTTAGTGCAAATGAGGATGCATTTCACTGAGTTGTGGTATGTTTGATCTACTTTTCTTTTGGTAGGGTATCAGAGATGCCGGTGTGGATTATACATCCCTATAACAATTTAAATTGGATAAAGGTGATAATTAGCCTTGTTTTAGCAGCTGGTTTTATATAGTGTCTGATTCTGTATAACCTGTCTAATTGCAATGTTACATTTTTCAATGGCAAAAAAGTTTCTATTGCTCGAGAGACAGAGTGTGTGCACGTGTGTGTGTGTGTGTGTGTGTGTGTGTGTGTGTGTGTGTGTGTGTGTGTGTGTGTGTGTGTGTGTGTGTGTGTGTGTGTGTGTGAGATCAAAACTGGAGCCTTAGTATTTAATTGTATTGATGTATGCTATCATATTGTTTCATGCAGTTTAGATTTCCTTATTAGGGGTAGGTGTGTTTTTGTAGTGACTGGTTCAAAACAGAATAGAGTTAGACGTGTTTACATATAATATCAGATTGTTACCATCTTCTAGAATTAAGAAGTTGAACATTGTATAACAGTATGTTATGCTGAATTTCATCCTTTCTGTGTATATATATATTGTAAATATGTTAAATTAATTAAAGCTTTCTTAAAAAATAAAAAAGAAGTTGAAGTGAAGTTATTTTTCACCTGAGGTATAGTGTTCGGCTGAGTAACTTGGCACAGGGCCAACATGCAGATCAAACATTAGGGAGACCAAAAATAGAACCTTTTGGAACACCTTGGTCAGGCACAGATTTACTTATGTATTGACCCCATTTAACTTTAACATTTCTGTATTATAGATCTGAA
The DNA here is from genome assembly GCF_019279795.1 of Protopterus annectens. Lineage (NCBI taxonomy): Eukaryota > Metazoa > Chordata > Ceratodontiformes > Protopteridae > Protopterus > Protopterus annectens. The sequence continues at coordinate 1,117,789,206 of NC_056747.1, read as the reverse complement.
ATGTTTTCAAGGTGAGCTGATGAAAGTCTAAATTTGTAAGCCTCGTACTTACTATTAGCATTTGTTTACTGGTGTAGTCCAACTGAGCATGAGACTCCTTTTCTGCAGAGGTATGGGGAGAGATGCTTCATACAAAATGCATGCAATAAATTTACAAAAGGCTACAAAAGGAGAAGAGTACAAGTCTAATGAAAATATTACTAACAATTATCAGTTGACTGTTAGATGACAATAAGTGCATGTTACAGAAATGCATAAGTAGTTTTACCTATTAAAACCTAAATGGAAAAAAATAAGATATGATTACAGTAAAAAATACCTTATTTGCATTGTACATCAGACTTGGCTAAACATCTTAAATATTTAACAAGAAAGAGAAGAGTACAAAAAGTAGAGCTGTTACCGTACAAGGTACATTATTAACACATTATTAACATTTTATGCTTATGTACAGTGTTCATACATTGGTGAAGTGATTTCTATAGGTGGGGTAAAATAAGTGCTGGGGTAGTTTGTAGGTACAGTAGTATGGTGATAATTACATGCAGTGGCTGTTGTGCTGTAAGGTAGAAAAGTAATTTTAAAGTACAGTAGACTGGCAACAAATATATTCAAGGAAATTAAGATGAAAAAAGAACAGTGAAGTAGGTTGGATGAGGCGAGTATGAGAGAGGTTAAGGGGTAAGTGAAAAGGCATAGGGGGCTTGTTAAACATAACTATAATGTCAAAGGATATTGATGGATCTAAGAAAACTACTGCTATTACTCCCCCTGACTTTAGTTTCTCTCGGATGTAGTCAATTATGGTAACTTGACAACTGACAAAATAACTTGATAGCATCTGTATGTCATACGATTGCCCTTAATTAGGGCACTTACTAAGTTGTTAGCTCAGCTTAATTACATACAAAAAATTACATTTCAAGTGCATCTGCTCCAAAAGCCCCTTATTCTAAAATGTATGAAAAGCCTTGATAGCTGATTTTACAGCATACGCATAACTGAACTATCATCTTTTTATTCATCTACTGTGTTCTTAGCTGATTACCCCTTTCGATTTTAAGTGGTATTTAAGCCCATTGAACCAATTGTAGGCTTTGTCTTGGATGTTTGGAGCTTTTCTCCCCAGACCTCTACTATAAAGAGGTTTTTCCACAGCCATGCGATTCTGGTCATAAATAAATAGAGAGAGATAGATAGATAGATAGATAGATAGATAGATAGATAGATAGATAGATAGATAGATAGATAGATAGATAGATAGATAGACAGATAGATACTGAAAATAATGCTGTGCCTTATATGTATGAACATATTAGTACATTGTCATTTTATTTATCTCACTGTTGTATTTCCAACAGTAAAATGGTATTCCTCAGCATTCTGCAATAAATAGCCCTGTGTGCAGTGACATGGATATACTCATCAAACATAAAATAAAATACTGAACTTCTAATGTTGTGCCTTGTATGTATGAACATAAGATCATAGGATCATATGAAGTTACTAGGCTATTGGCCCTGAGGCCCTTACAAACCTAGCCAATAATTTAGCCCATGTTCAAACAAGTCAGCACCCGATGTCCCTGTCCAGCAGGGACACAGGTGGAATCACAGGGGTGTATTTTCTGTTCCCCATCCAGTTATCTAGGTTGCACTTAAAAAGGATTAATTAGGTACTCTGCTTTATGTGGATAGGCAGTCTATTCTACAGATGGGGGAGTCTCTGGGACACAAATCTGTCCTGCCAACAAGTCTTATTGATGTCACAGACCAGGTTGAGGTCATGCATGCAGGTTATTTGAGTGCAGCTTGACTTGTGGATATGCAGCAGTCCCATCAAAGCAGGGTCTGAAATAGCTTTGTATGGCAGACAGAGTTCACCTCTGAGGAGTCTGTATGAGACTGAGTAGAGGGACAGGGCCTTTAGCCTATATGTGTTGGGTATATGTTTGAGGCTCTGGATTCTTCTGGTGAGGAACCTCTGTGGTCTCTCCAGCTACTGCATGTGATTTGTGAGGTACATGCTGAAAGGGGCATTGTACTCAATAATGGGTCTGATAAGGGAAGAATACACGCATGTTATGACCCCTTGTCCCTGGATGGGATACCCTTACTGATGAGGTGGGCCATGTAAAAGGCTTTCCATACAGTGGAGGTAATATGGTGGTCAAAAGTCAATTTGCTATCAACCTGGGTGCCCAAGTCCCTCACAACTGATTGCATGCTTAGGACCTTGTTATTAATGTGACAATTTGTGGGGATGTCACTCCCCTGAAAGGGGATGAGGATGCATTTTTTGGAATTCAGTTTGAGACCATGTTTCTGGCACTAGTCATCTGTTTGGGTGAGGCCCTCTTGGAGGATGTCCACATCACTAGAGGAATTGATGACAGCGCTCAATGGAGGGGGAGGGGGCTGTGAAGCTGATTATACCTTCCCTCAGGAGGTTGTAACCAGCTTTGGAGAAGTTTTTTGTTTGACCCTAGCTGGGGGGGGGGGGGGTCAGGTGAGATGGTAACTTCAAAAGTGACTGCTTTGTGGTCAGATCATATCAGAGAGGATGACACCGTAAGGATGCTGCAGCAATTACACATGTTGGTTAATATCAAGTCCAAGATATTTTCACCACTTATGGGTGTGTCGACCAGCTGGTCCAAGACATTTGCATTGACAAAATCAAGGAATCTCTGGGCATTTGTGTTTTGGCATGAGTAGTTCTTCCAATCTATGGTTGGATAGTTAAGATCACCCAGGATCAGGGTAAAGGGTTGAATCTTGATAGATTCAAAGAGGCCCAGATAGCTGGAGTGGGCATCCTGAGTCAACGCTAGGGGCCAGTAGCTAGCTGTGATTTGAATAGAGGTCTTGTCAATGGTTAATTGCACCTGGAGTGTCTCCTGTGCATCATACTGTTTGACCAGCATGGAAGTATGTATGTCTTTTATATATATTGCAACTCCACCTCCTTTTGCATATGCGTACGTTATTATGTTATTTTAATTGCCTTACTGTTATCTGTCCTACAATGAACTGGTTTTAATTGTGAACAGTACTTTAGGTTTTCAGAAAAACATTTTTGCAAATGTAAATCTAAATATGATCCATGCATGAAACCTGAGCACTCTGTCTTGTTGTTCCACTGACTGAGTGGCAAATGGCATAAGGTCTATCATTCATGATTAATAGTTTATTGGTATGTTTACATGCAGATCATCTAGCCAGTGTATACGAGATGTTTACTGCTCCCCAGTCTTGCTGTAAAGCTTCACTTTGGATTATTGTCCTAATAATCAGGAGTTTTGTCTTCAGACCAACAGGAGAGACATCTCTAGTATCATTACCACTTAAAATGCCCTTAGATTATTGCAACTGAAACTTTCACATATCTGCTTTCCCTTCTGTCTTTCTAATATGCACCCTACCTAACCTATTTTCTTGTTTTCCCTTTATTTCCAGCTCAGTGTAGCAAATGTCAAAGCTTGTCTCGAACCAATAAGGATAAAACTGAATCAACTGCAGCACCCTTAAGGAGTCTTTTGCTATCCTACTACTAATGGCCCCTGAAGCTGAATACACTGCCAAGAGACAGCTCCCCACATGTAAGCCTGTTTTCAAGTGTCTTATCCCTTGAGTTAGACTGTAAAGCAAGCATGTCTAGATAGGGGATGTTGGCAGTGCATGATCTGCATGTAAACATAACAATAAACTATAAACCATAAAAGATATGAACTTATGCCATTTGCCACTCAGTTCAACAACAGAACAGAGTGCTCAGATTGTTTTATTGTAATCTGCCCTTTCTTACCATAGCTATTGACAGATGCAACTGGAGGTGCCTCCTCAATCACTCTGCATAATTGTGCTATGTGCCAGCCCCTTCCCTCTCCTCCTTTTGTCCTGTTCAATTACCTTCTCTTAAATAGACTGACTATAGAAATTACTAAATACATTTATATTTGTATCTTTTCTGCTTTCTTCATCCTCTGAAGAAGTCTTCTAAATCTATATCCAGTTTTAGTTTATTTTGTTTCTCTCATAATATTACTCTTCTGTCATTTTCTTACTCATTTATACTTTACTTTCACCTTTGGTCCTGATCCATCTTTCATTTTCCTTCTTTTCACACCACTGATTATTTCTGTAGCATGGAGTTCCAAGGGGTGGGACCCCACTTTATTTACTTCCACTCACTTGGGCTCACTCCACTCCCCTACCCTACCTCTTATCCCCACCCACCCCAGCTTCTATTGCACATATACATCATGGGTCACATCTTTATCATTTCATCCAGTCCCTATCCTTCAGCTAAATCAGTCATGTCACTCCCAACCCAATAATTCAATCTGCCACGCCCTCCCAACAATTCCCTGCTTTTCAAGTACTTATTAACTATTGGCTGATCTACTAAGTTCAACCCTACCTCTCTCCATAACCTCTATACCACACAACCTGTCAGGACGTCTATCTCTTCTACTTGTGCATGCAAAGTTATCAGGTGCTTCCTTTTTTTCTCTTACACCTATTAACTCCATCCTTCCTTAACCAGTCCTAAGCACCTGTCTCTTTATTCACACTCTAATTTTCTTTCATCCCTTATATTTACTAACTCACCTCATATCCACCCAGTGATCACAACTCATCCCATTCTCCCCCTAAGCTATCAAATCCAACCTCTCTTGTATTCATTATCAGAGATTTAGCCCCTATTTCACTGACCTAGTTCTCCACAAAATTTACCCACCAGTACACATTTCTCTTTCCAGCAAATCTAATCACTTAAATTACCTCATTCTCTTTCCCTGCACAAATTACATCAACAGCAGTTCTCTATTTGTCCTTATCCACCTCCCCAACAATTGTCCCTGACATCATGACACATAAACCATGTTACATACCCTTACAGCATTTACTGCTTGCTTTCATATTCACAATACTCACACACTTGTCTTCATACAATATCTGTCTTCTCTTCTATGATTTTCTAAAACTCTCAGCAATACCAATGCCAACATTCCCTATATACTACCAAACATCAACAATAACATATGCATAGGTGTCTTTAAATGTCCAGTTATTGCAGCCTCACCCATCTATGCTAAAATTCACATCAGTATCAGAACGAGAATGAAATACAGGCTACTATTTCCCTATGTCCTCTCCCCTCACAAAATATAGCTCTGTGGTGGTATTCACCCTAACTCTGGGCCTAGTATAAATAAGCTTGGGTATTCTTCATCTTCTCCACTATTTACTCTGTCTACAGTTCTGTCATATCAACATCAGAAGCATCAGTAACAAAATAGCTGACATTCATGCATGGTTAACTACCCCCAGTCCTGACATCCTACCCATCTCTGAAGCTTGGTTGAAACCAGACATCAAAGATGAAGAAATCACTCCCACCAGGTTGCAACATATATAGACTCAACAAAAAGGCAAAAGAAGATGGTGACGTAGCTATAGTGCATTCTAACACCTTGGAACTCTCTCTCTACCCAAATACTCCCCTTACCTTTAATAACACAGAGATTCTTATCTCTCTCTGTAGATTAAATGACATAAATGTATCATAGCTCTATATATCCCACTTGGTGATTACATTATCACATGAGAAAAATTTGTCTCCTGGATTATATCAAATATTCACCATAAAACAATAATCCTGAGTGAGTTAAATATAGATTGGCTCTCCCTCATGTCTGACTCCCCCTCAGTGTCACTAAACATATATAGTAACTCACAATTAATTCATACCCCAACCAGACCCAACAGGTCAAATAAGAAAAAAATAACACTGTCCTGGTTTCTATAAAACAAACCTGATAAATGTATTCTTCAAAAAAATATCAGATACATTTAGTAATCATCTACCAGTCTTTGCTTTTAGACTGACAGCTCTTCAACACAAGAAACATAGTATTAAAGAATCTAATACACTTTAATAAAGAAACAGTCTTAACCATTCTTACTTCTATAAACTGGAGTACTCCCAAAACCATCCCCCTACTACTTTTCTCAATGTTCTAAACAAACTGGTACCCACAGGCAGAAAGAGGGTCAGACAAAACACTGCCCCCCAGCTATCTGCAACAATCAAAAAAATAATATGGGATAGGGATAAGGCATGGAAAACATGACAAGTTAACAAAACACAGGAAAATCTCCAAAACCTCAGACAACTTCACAATCAAACCAAATAAAAAGTTAAAAATAATAAATCACTATTTAAAAAAAAACTGTTACTTTCTGGAGCTCCATCAAAACTTTTATCTCCAGGTAGACTAAAGCAGCCCGATCTATACCCAGGCATGCACCCAGACAATATTGCTTGATTATTCAACTCCCACTTCATCAACACCCTAAAATCACAGTTTAACATAAACACTAACCATATACCCAGGTTAGCTTCCAAGTCAGTGGCAACCATAGTACTTTCTCTGTCAACACTGCCCCATCGTCTATCATCAAAAAGCACATCCCAGAGCTAAAACCTACCACCCAAGCTGTAGATAACATACCCAATGAATACATGAAAATCCTACCAGATGCCATTGCCTATCCCATCTCAGTACTTATTAGCAGATCCATCCATATCCAACAATCTTATGCCCTCTCCTTATGGAAGAAATCAAGGGGTAACACAACTGATCTTTCCAGCTATAGACCATAGCCATATTTCCCCCCATCAAAAATGCTAGAAAAAAATCAACTCCTCAACCACACTCTTAAGAATAATCTCCTCTACTCTGCATGGCTTTAGACCAAATCACCACTACTGCAATGATAGACTTCTCTAACGGCATCAATCACAGCCTAACACAAGTAATATTGTATCTGCTCTTTTCTTGTACCTGTCTAAAGCCTTTGACACTGTCTTGTATTATAAACTGCACCATCAGGTAGCCTCCCTTGATCTCCCACAGTCTATCCTGATTCGCTGACTACCTGTCTGACATATCCAACCTGTTAAATGCCAAACTAGTATCTCTACCTTTTTACCAATCCCTGACAGTGTTCACCAATGATCTATACTAGGACCACTCTTGTTTAAAATATTTATCAGTAATTTACACACGGACTCAGTACATGCCAAACTTGTTAATACACCAGTGATGCAACCTGTATCTGCTCTGCCCACAATTCTATTCTTCTTCAACAGCTCACACAAGATTCATTCTCCTTCATAAAAAAAATGGCCAGCAAAATCAGGCCTAGTACTTAAGCCAAACAAAAGTTAAATCTTCTCCCATTTTACTCCTAAGTCTCATACCAAATTCAAAACTAACTTTCAAATCACCTCTGCAAATAACACAAATATTGAGGTAGTCATCAATGCTAAAATATAAATGGCTATAGTAGACAACTCCAGGACATTCTATCTGCACATCCAACAAGGAATCAAAAAAAAAAAAAACATACATTAGGTCTGCTATATGGAGCCAAACAGTACCTTACCGAACATAGCCAATAGCATTAGCATCCACTACCTGCTGCATACATTTCTGCATGCCTCTCCGATTTTAACCAACCTTCCATACACAGATAACATAGAAAAACATGTGTCTGAAGCATTTTGCCCCAGCCTCCGCTGAAAATTGGCTTTGTTCCAAGTTGGACTTTCCTGGTTAACAAATGTTACACATGCATAGTGTTTTAATGTGCTTGAAGGCTTTTTAATTGGTTCATGGTGTATAACTTTAAGAATTGTTTGGCTCCATTTTTAAAAGTTTACATAAGGGGTTCTGTTCTGTTTGTAATTTTGTTTCTGATGAAGTTCATTGTGGTCATGAACGAAACACTTAAACTTTATTTTTGTGCATTAAACCTGGTTGATTCTACCTATGCGGTGTTTTTTTATTATTTTTTGTTTATCAGTACGCTGTTCGTTGGTTTTTCAAGTTTACTGGTTAACAAATGTTAAATAAATAAATAAATAAAATAAATTAGATCAGTGCTATAATAAAACAGCCAGCTTTGCTTCCAACAAGTCATACTCCACACATCATTGTATCACTATCAGGTACCTGAATTGGCTTAAGCTACTTCACCTTCTCTCCTCCTCTCCACTTCAGTCTGTACGCAGATCAACCCCACTTCACCAACATGGCTCTCCACTCTACTGATAAACATCTCTCAATTTACAAAGTTCACAACAAAGCTGGAAATGCTCTTTATTCCATTTGCATCTCAAAATCCTAGACCTCAGTCTCCCCTCCAGTCAGACTCATCAACAACATACATATCTTCAGAGATAAATTAAAACTGTTCCTGCTTAACACCTGGCTATGCTCATGCTACCCCCCAAGCTAAATTATTCCTAAAATACCTCTCCTATATTCATAGGTTCATAGGTGTGTACTAGGCTAATGGCCCTGGAGCCTTTACAAGCCTAGCCCATACAAGTGCCCTGGCACCGTGCCGCCCAAAGTTAGTTGCCAGTGCCTCTATCAAGTAGAGCCACTGGAGTGATCCCTGGGGTGAACTTCCTATTTCCCATCCACTCATCAAGATTTCTCTTGAAGAGGGCCAGTGAGGTGCTCTGCTTGACATGTATGGGAAGTCTATTCTAGAGCATGGGCAGTCTCTGGGTTATGAACCTGTCCCTCCAGCATGTTCTGTTGATTATAGTAATGAGGTTGAGGTCTCTGGACTGTGTGGTGCAGAGGGATTTGGATTTCTTTAGATGTGGCATTTCTAACAGAGCTGGGTCAGACATGGCTTTATAAGTCAAGCAGAGATCGCTTCTTAGCAGACGATATGAGACAAAGAATAGCTGGAGTTTTTTGAGTCTGTCCATGTAAGACATCTGTTTAAGGCCTAGAATCCTTTTCATGAGGTACTTTTGTGGCCTTTCCAACTGTTGCATGTGTCTAGAGAGGTACATGCCAAATGGGGCATTATACTCGATGATTGGCCTAATGAGGAAAGAGTAGAAAGAGAGATGATGACCTCTTTCTTCCTGGATGCAAAATCTTTGGTAATGAGATGTGCTACATAGAAGGACTTTCTGACCACAGTGGCAATGTGGTGGTCGAAGGAGAGGTTGCTGTCAACCTGTGTCCCCAGATCTCTTATAACGCCTTCAGTGTTCAGTGGGCTCCCATCAATGTGGTAATTAGTGGGAACTGAGTTTTCCCAAAGGCAATGACAACGCTTTTTTTTTTTTGGCATTAGGCCAGGGTTTCAACACCAGCCATTGGTCTCAGTGAGGCCTTTCTGTAGGATGTCTACATCACTTGGAGAGTTAATAATGGCTCCCAGCTTGCAGTCATCTGAGAACTTGGTCAGCCAGAGTCCCTCCGTGTTGGCCTGGACTTCTGAGAAGTAGATATCAAACAGGAGAGGACCCAGGACTGATCCCTGTGGGACTCCACTCATGACTGGTAGACAGCCTGACTTGGAGTCCGCTACTTTCACACTGTGGGTTCTATCTGTGAGCCAATTTACAACCCACTTATTGATATAGGGGTTGATATCTAGTTTGGTGAGTTTACCAATAATTCCTGAGTGGGGAATGGTATCAAAGGCCTTGGCCAGCTCGAGGCAGGCTGTATGAACTGCCTTGCCCTCATCCACAGCTCTGGTGACAGACTCAAAGAAGTCAACCAGGTTGAGCATGCATGATCTACCTTTCAAAAAACCAAATTGTGTGGGATCTAGAGTTTGGAGATTCTCTATATCCTTTTTAATTAGGTCCATAATGATGTGCTCCACAGCCTGATATATCAGACTCGTCAGGCTAATGGGGCAATAATTCCCAACGTCTGTAGTTGCTCCCCCTTTATGGAGAGGGATGACTGTAGCAGTGCACCATTCGGTAGGGACAAAGCCTGAGGTGAGGCTGTGACTAAACAGAGCGCACAGAGGTGGTGCCATTTCACTTTGTAGTTCATGTAGAACACATCCAGGGATATTGTCAGATCCCATGAAAGCTGTATTCTTGGCCTTGGACAATGCAGCTTTAACCTGTGCTGCAGTAATGCTGGGTGCCCAGCATTCCTCTGGTATTGTGATTGGTCCTTGGGGGGGGGGGTAAAGTTGGCACTGAATCTGTTGGCCAGTATGTTGGCAATATCTGTTGGCTTAGTATAGGAGGTGCACATATATGTCAATGATTTTCTCTTCTCTTTAATTTTTCTGTCTTCTGCTCCTGTTATGGAAAATACATTTAATTATATTTGTCATAATGTACTAGTACTTAAATGCATCCAGTGCTCATTATGTTGCTGCATAACATGCTTGATTATTTTCTGATTATTTGCTTTATTCATCTTCACTTAGTATGTAATACTGCTAAATGTTACTAAGGCTTTCTTTATGTTGTACATGTACAATTGTTAATATTTCTCATAAAGCATTTCACCCTGGGTCTCTGCTGAAAAGAGACTCATTTGCTCAGTCAAACTTTCCCATAAACAAATAGAAATAAATAAATATATAATTTAGGTTATTTGTTAACTAGAGAAAATAAGAAGTGGACCCTCTTCAGCCACAACCCAAGCCCCACGAGCAATGGTAGATAGAATATATATAAACAATTTAAAGTATCCAGTCAAAACAGTATAATTCTGAGAGGTGGAAACAAACTAAAGTACCTACTAAAAACCCATAGATGCATGGGGAAATATACACCATCCTTATAGCCAGTTACTTGAAAACAGGGCCAAATTCTGGATCACTGATGTAGAAATATTATCCATTAATGTACCCAATATGCTGTCACAATAACTCTGCTCATATAGTCTTTATGTTATGGTGGAGGTGTATTCTCTTATATAAAGGGTCTATATTAGATCATTGAAATGGCAGAATTTCGAATGAGCTAATATCAAACCCAATATCGCGAACGCTGAAAACAGTGAAGCTGCACAAAACCGAATTCTTTCCTAGGGAAAGAATTCGGTTGGCCATTGTTGTGGCTTCGCTGTTTTCAGTGATGCGGAGGAAAGTTACGGGTTGGGTTAAGGTAAGTGTGTGATTGTGCGGACGTTTGGGTTAGGGCACGGGTCAGGTAAGTGTGCGATTGTGACGGAATTTGGGGTTGGGGCGGGTTAAGTGAGTTAGGGTTAGGCCATGGGTGAGGTGAGTGTGCGATAGTGAGAATTTGGGGTTGGGGCGGGTTAAGTGAGTTAGGGTTAGGGCATGGGTGAGGTGAGTGTGCGATAGTGAGAATTTGGGGTTAGGGGTGGGTTAAGTGAGTTAGGGTTAGGGCGCGGGTGAGGTGAGTGTGCGATAGTCACAGACCTTAGGGTTAGGGTCTGGGTTAAGGTAAGTGGATAGATAGTAGTGTATGTGCAGTGTAGAGTAGGGTTAGATGTAACTTTTAAATGTATATGTGCGGATTGCTGCTTTTTAGTGTGTGTTTCTCAAAACAGCAAATTTTTTCCCTGGGAAAAAATTTGCTGTTTTGAGGTTTCGATATTGTTAGGGTTTGGCAGTTCGATGTTATGGCATTCGATAATTAGCCATTTCGATTATCTGATATAGATCCTATATTAACACAATTAACTGTTTTTGTTTTTATTCTTTTCCCACTCGGTTAGTCTGCATAGTTTATTTGTCCCTTCTTAGTGCCCTCCTGCCCTACTATGAGATTCTGCCGGTGTGGGACCGTGCATGTTGCAGACAGAGCAGAGAATGACAGAGCTTCAAATTTCCTTTTACTCATGATATTTCTGACACATTTAAGTCGATAGCTTAATGAACTGCCTGTACGTTTCTTTGTTAGATCAATTTATTTCTGTTTTAGAAATCTGCACTTTAAAGAAAAATAACTAGGCCTACATGAGTTAATGGTCAGTTTCCAGCTCTTTGATTCTTCAGCATGATTCTCAGTGTTACATGTTCTAATATGCAGCATGCAGTCCACACAGGATATGTTTTTGATGTCATATAGTGCATGGCCAGTGACCGTCATGAGACACCATTACCTCGGAGATGAATGGTTAAGGAGAACTTTGCATGACATTTCTGTTTTTTTAACCCACTCAGCAGTGAATGCAGATGTTTATTTAATGGGAAATGTAGGGCCATGCTCCTGTGTGTGCATGGTGGTGGTGGGGGGATTCTGTCACACTACAGAAAAAACATTACGTGGGATTCATTAACAATCATGTAGGCTTGAAGGCATGAATACACAATTACAGTACATTAGCAGGAAGAACAGCACTCATTGAATATGTATGCTGTTCATCACACTTACACATTTCCAAGTACCATTTCACATCTTTCATATTCACCATCGGTGTTGGCAGATATTATTTATTTAATACTTGTTTGCTGGGAAAGTCCAAGTGGGACAGAGCCATTTTCAGTGGAAACCCAAGGAGAAATGCTCCAGACACATGTAGGAGGAAACTGGAGCACGTGGAGGAAACCCACATGAATGCAAGGATGCTTCACACAGAAGGGACACCAGCCAAGAATCAAACTGGAGAACCTCTTGCTGTGAAGTAACAACATTAACCGTTGCACCACTGCGCCGCTATGAAACAGTGCTGGGAATCACAAACACACAATGTAAACAAAACTCCTTGAATGTAGCAGACATATTATGTGAGCACGCACAGACAGCTTATGTGAAGTAAGAGCAAGTGAATTATAAGAATTCAGATGAAGGGGCATGAAACTCGGAGAATGTATACAAAATACAGTGTTAATGCAGCAAAAAGTAAGAGGGTAGAGTAAATGGAAAAAGTGTACTCAGTTAATGCATTCAAATATTATGATTTCACAAAGAAACATATACAACAGGAAGACATCCATATTGAAGTAAAGAATAAATCATCCTGTTTCTAAATGTTTACCCATGTACATATCTAAAAATAGACATAGTAACAACAAATGTGAGAGGGACACAGTGCAGCATTGTAGGAAAGGAAAGGGACTAAATGTGATACTAATGTAAATAACCCAGTGAGTTCAGATAACAGTTAGCAAGGACAGTGGATACATTAGGGGCTATTAGTATACACTGCTGTTAGTGAATATGAAATGCATATACAGGAAATGTACGTGTGATAACTGGCTGTAGTGCTGTATCCTTCACTTGTATAAACAAGGCATGTGCCACACAGCTGCTGTGTCATGCACAGCAAAAAGGGAATATGTTACTATTTGTTTGCATTGGACAACCATAGATAGGGGGGTATATTACTTTGACTCATTTACTGTATAAGGATGTATTTTATATTCATGTACATCATAAATAGTAATCTGATGACATTGCAGTAGCTCAAGGTCTCTTTTTGTAAATGTAGCACATCTACCACATGATTTATGGGCATGCTCACAAGACATTACAGTGAACACTGCATAATGTCATGTAATCAACACAAACACACAAGAAATGGTCTGAATACAAGCCTAATCACATTTTATGATGATCTGGCATCTTGGCATACAGGAAGACATGTTTATGTAAGTACTTATGTCCTATAAAGCAGTACATTAAAAAGAAATTAATTGCAGTAATACATAAATGAGTGGAGAAAGGCATGGCAATGATGTGAATTCTTATATGGAAATTAACACCTGTGAGCTTTTAATGACATACTCAACATTTGCATTTTGTGAGACTTGAACACATGCCAGGACAGACATTAGAAAGATACATATCAACCGGAGATGGCATAGAAGTACGCTTACAGTATGTGTCATAGCCATCACACTTAAAGGGCTTACAGCATTTCCCTGTTGTAATGGGTATGGATTCCCTACTATGGAGAGTGATGCCTTACAAATGTTGCTTTTTTTGATTCTTTTGCCTAAGCCACTCCTTTATGATACAGATATGTAACAGACAGATGTTCCCAGATTCAAACCCCTGCTTGTCATACTACACACTCTACAGAGCTATTTATTGACTGTGTCTGCCACACAACATAGCAATGGATGTTGTCATATATAACTGAAAATAATGTGTGAAACAATATAAGACATTTGATGATGTTGTTGTTTATCTTTCGGCTTTTTCCCAGTTCGTTGCCACAGCGGAACTCCGGTCCGCTATTTGTACAATATGCCTTTGTCAGAATGATTACTAGGAGGTAACTATGTAGATGTTCACACAACTATCAGCAGTGCAAAAGCAATGTTACTCAACCAAGGAAGCTGTTCCTGCTTTTTTTTTCAACATTCTCCCAGATTTGAAACACATTGCATCTGTGTAGATATGTTATAAAGGTCATTACTAAACACGTGATGCAGGAGAACTCGCACCACATTTGAAGAAATAGAAGTTATGTTCTTACCATAACGTTCCATGTTAGTTGTCTTCTTCTCGCCTTCTTCTTGCTGGATGGGTTCGGAGCCGACCTCGGCTCCGACTCGGCCACTCTAAAAGCTCGAGAGTTGGTTCCACCGGCTCGAGGCTCCCCTTATATCCCACAATGCTAGGCGAGAGTTACCTCAGATCTCGTTTGTAAGCTAACCCCAGCTTATAATAGTTACAGAATAACTCAAAACAGAGTCCACCTCTAACAACAGGGAGAAACAAGGGTGACCTACATCCTGATTCAGGAAATATGCCAGCGGCATATGTCTAAGAAAGAGGTGGTAGAAAGAGAGGTCACAATCACAACTCCTCTAGGTCTGTCCAGGCCAGGGGGAAGGAGGGTGGGACGCAAGAAGAAGGCGAGAAGAAGACAACTAACATGGAACGTTATGGTAAGAACATAACTTCTATATGTTAAGTTGTCTATCTCGCCTTCATTCTTGCTGGATGGGACCGCGTCCCTAGCACCTTGTCCCGGGTGGCCTAACGGAACAGACTCCTGAGAACAGTGGAACCAAAGTTAGCTCTATGCCTAGAAGCTAAATCCAACTTATAATGAGAAATGAAAGTGTGAGGAGTAGCCCAAGTAGCCGCTGCACAAATGGTGTCAATAGGCAGTCTGTCTTGGAAGGCTAAGGAAGTAGCCAAAGCTCTTGTAGAATGGGCCTTAGGTTTATTAGGCAGCTTTTGGTGTCTAATCTCATAAACAAGGGTAATCAGAGATGTAAGCCATCTAGATAATGATACCTTTGAAACTGAAAGTCCCTTTCTGCCTTCTGCATGGGAGACAAACAGTTGGTCAGATTTTCTGAATTGTTTTGTTCTATCCAAATAGTACCTCAACTGACGATGAACATCTAGCCAGTGTAATTTTTGTTCAGACCTATTGGAATATTCTGGAAAAAAGACAGGGAGGTCAATGCTTTGATTTAGATTTGACGTGGAGACTACCTTAGGTAAAAAGGACGGGTTGGTTCGTAAGGATACCCTGTCCTTATGGAACAATAGATAAGGAGGTCGACAGCTGAGTGCATGAAGTTCTGAGACTCTTCTAGCTGAAGTAATAGCTACCAGAAAGAGAGTCTTCCATGATAGCAATTTTAAAGAACAGGATGCTGCAGGTTCGAAAGGGGTAGAATCAAAGAAGTAAGAACTAAATTTAGGTAGCAAGGAGAAGGAGGATTTCTTATAGGAGGTCTGAGAAGAAAAACTCCTTTCAAAAGGCTTTGCAAAGCTTGTGGGACATTAAGGCAGACTCAGAAATACCCACATGAAAGTTAGAGATAGCTGCCAATTGAACTTTAAGAGTAGAAGGGATGAACCTGCATGGAAGAGTTCAGCTAGAAAATCAAGGACTATTTGGATGGAAGCAGTGAAAGGATCTATGTCCCTTCCTTGAGCCCAAAATGTGAAACGTTTCCACTTACTCAAGTAAATCTTCCTAGTGGAAGATTTATGGGAAGCTATCAAAATATCTCGAACAGAGTGAGATAATTGAGGAAGCCTGGCTAAGGATGGAACTGGAGGAACCAAGCAGTGAGGTTCAGAGAGGGGAGGGAGCGATGTAACTGACCCGATTGATGGATCAAAAGATCTGGAACTAGGTCCAGATGCCAAGGTCGCTCCAGTAGAAATTGATGTAGAAAGGGGAACCACACCTGTCGAGGCCAGTAAGGAGCAATGAGGATCAACGAGGCCTTCTGAGCGATAGCTTTCTGTATCACTTGAGAGATTAGTGGGAAGGAGGAAATGCATACAGAAGTCCCCGGGCCAAACTTGGACTAGAGCGTCTCTGCTGGGTTGGCCTGGTAAAGGGAATAGGGTGAAATAATGTCTGCACTTGCTGTTTTGGGGAGTAGCAAAAAGATCGCAGCAAGGCTGACCCCACTTGAGAAAAATCTCTCTCACAACAGAGTCTTTCAGAGACCACTCGTGAGGCATGAGGATAGCTCTGCTCAATTTGTCCGCTATTTGATTGGACTTCCGGGATGTGCGTTGCTATCAGAAAACGCTGAGAAGAAATCGCCCATTGCCACAATCTGAGTGCTTCTCGACACAGGGGGTAGGACCTGGTTCCGCCTTGTTTGTTGATGTACCACACTACAGACATATTGTCTGTCTGGATTGCAATCGTTCCCAAGGGGAGAGAGTCTTGAAGGGCTTGCAACGCTAAAAGCACTGCTCTCATCTTCAGAACATTTATGTGCAAGTGGCATTTGTCTGGTTGCCATGTGCCCTGGACCGTCCTGCCCTGATAATGCCCCCCCCACCCGATCAGGGAGGCGTCCGTTGTCAGAGTAGCAACCGGAGGGGGAGGAACAAAGGGTCTTCCCAACCAGAGCTGAGGGGAAGACATCCACCACATGAGATGATTTCTGCACGCCTGCGTGATCATAATGGTGTGGGACATTGGAAGTTGCTGGTATGACCATTGTGTAAAGAGCATCCATTGAAGGATTCGCATGTGGAATCTGGCTAATGGAAGCAGAGGTATGGCAGCCGCCATAATTCCCAACACTTTCAGAACTAACCTGGCTTTGATTCTGTTGTTGTTGAAAAGGAGCGAGACCAGTTTGTGTATGTCTGTTATTCTCTGATCTGTTAGCCTCGCAGACATGTCTACTGTGTCTAGATTTGCGCCTATGTAGGTAATAGTACGACAAGGCGACAAAACAGACTTTTCGCAATTTATTGAAATGCCTAACTTTTGACAAATGCGAAAAGTGTAATCCCTGGCCATCAGAAGGAGATGCTTGGTGGGAGCTGTGAGGAGCCAGTCGTCCAAATATGGAAAAACCTGGAATCCTTGTCGTCTCAGGTGAGAAGCTACCACTGCCATGCATTTGGTAAACACGGGGGGCAGTGGTGAGACCAAAGGGCAGGGCCCTGAATTGAAAATGACTGGTTCCCAGCCTGAAGTGGAGGAATCTTCTGGAGCGTCTGTTCATTTTTATGTGATAGTACGCATCCTGAAGGTCTATAGAGCACATCCAGTTTCCTTTTCCCAATAGGGGAAGGATGGACTGCAGCGTGACCATCCGAAATCTTGTTTTCTTGACTGATCTGTTCAAGATACTGAGATCCAAAATTGGTCTCCAGTCCCCTGTTTTCTTTGGAACTAAAAAGAACCTTGAGTAGATTCCGGATCCTTGCTGGTCTGCTGGAACTGGCTGAATTGCTCTTTTTGCAAGCAGTTTTGAAATTTCCAAAACCGCTAGATCCCTTTGTGCGGGTGGAACATCTGGAAGGGATTTTTTTGATTGTTTCGGAATGCGAAGAAAGGGGATAGAATAGCCTTCGAAAATGACGGACTGTACCCATTTGTCTTGAGTCAGGGATAGCCAGGCTTTTGGGTACAGTGACAACCTTCCCCCGACTGCCTCCGAAGGTGGGCAGCCGGGCAACACCTCAGGGATGCTGAAAGGGCTTATCAGAGAAGGCTTCTCGATTGCCCTGGTTCTGTGAGCCCCTGCCTCGAGGGCGTCGTCTACCATTGTTATTCCCGCCTCTGCCTCTGGCGGGGTAACGACTTTGTGCGTCAGGCGAAGTCCCTTGATTTTGTTTACGGAACCACATTTTCCCACTTTTCTGGCCTTTGGGGTAAGGCCTAAAAGGAGTAGAAAAACGGACTCCGACGGCAGAAAGAGTCTTGCCATCAGTCTCGCACCTAGTCAAGGTTTCTTTCACTTGAGGACCAAAGAGAGATGATCCATCAAACGGGGAGTTAGTGAAAGACGTCTTGAAGGGGTCTGCAAAATTGCATAGCCGCATCCAGGCATGCCTACGTAAGGCCACACCTGTCCCTGCGGACCTACTCGCTCCATCAGTCGCATAAGAAAGGAGGCGCATGGAGGAGTTGGCTATGGAGTTAAGGGTAGCCAGCTGAGTGTTCATTTTATCTTGAAACCCCGCAGCTGTAGGATCCTTCAACATGTCACTCGCTTCTTTAATCAAGTCCCTTTGAAGACAAGTGAAATGGCACAGGTAGTTCAGCGAACGCATAGTAAATGTCGCTGACGAAAACATCCGCTTCCCGTACCTGTCCATGGACCTAGATTCTTTGTTAGGTGGATGGACAGGTACTGAAGGATCAGCTAGTTCCTTCTTAGTGGCAGCAGCTACCACCATAGCATCCACAGAAACTCCTTTTGTCAAGAACTGCTTGTCTGCTGGTGCCGTTATGAATTTGGAGGGTCTCCTGGGAGTGGGGTCCACTGAATCAGGAGCCGTCCATGCCTTTTTAGCAACCACCTGCATGAGGGGGTCAAAGGGGGGGACACCCAGGAGGTGGAAGGGCGAGAGCCAAACGCCTCAAGATATACAGATTCATCCTCCAAAGGGTTAAGGGCTGGCCAATTTCCCCTCTGCTTCAGGATCTCTAGAATGTCTGCAAAAGAGACATCTTCAGAAGGGGAACGGGGGAAAACCCTCAGAATCATCTAAATCTGTATCAGATGTGATTGACTCAGGTGAGTCAATGTGTTTCCTCTTACACTTCCTCTTCCGAGGGGGCTCTTCTGCCAAGTCAGGAGAGGCCTCGGAAGAGGATGAGATCCCCACAGGGGGTTCCTGAGGAGCTGGCTCTCTGCGGTCCGGGATGAGGGAGTGAGTCGACTTGACCTGAGGCACCATAGAGGGAGGGGCGGGAGCCGCCTGTGGCGTCGAGCCAGGCTCTAACACACTCCGCATGACCTCAGCACCCCTGTCAGGCAAAGCCAGAGGTCCCGCTCCGAAGCTGAGAACCCCCTCGGCACCGACAGTGATGGCTCCGAGGCCGATGTCGGAGCCGAACTCACCACCGCCGAAGCTCCGAGAGGAAGAGCGGGGTCGGACAAGGGTCCGATGCCACTCACCCCCTCGGAGCCGACGAGGGAAGTCCGGCGCCGAGATTCTTCCAAGGAAGAAATCGGAGCCGACGACGGAGCCGAAGACAATTGTATCGGCTCCGACGCTATCACAGTCTCGGTTCCGACACGCCCCGGCTCCGAGCTCAAGAGAGTCGAAGGAGGAATATATTGGTGGACAGGGGCAGGCATCGACTGATGAGTCGGGCTCTGAAGCATCTGGGCCAGTGCCTCGGACTTAAGAAGTCGACTCACCACCCTCTGAAGGTCATGATCCGACAGCCTCGATGACCTAGAGGAGTGAGATCTTTGGCTCCGTTCAGACAGCAGGGGAGATCCTGGAGCCGAATGAACGGAGCCAAGGGATGGTGACCTGGACCTCTTCCTAGTTGTCGGCTCCGAAGGTCTGGTCGGAGCCGACACGGGAATTTCTAATACCTCGGCTCCAGCCGAGCCGAGGAACCACAGAAACTGTGGACTGAGACTCATCGGCTCCAGCCGGAGCCGATGCAGGCTGAGGTTTAGAAACCTTAGGTCTCGGCTCAGTTGTCAGAGCCAAGACCTAGATGCCTTAGAGGGCTTCCCTGAAGACACAGTAAGGGAATCCTCTGGCTTGAGTAAGCCTCTTAAAATTAACTTATTTTTTCTTTCCTGCAGGACCCTGGGGCTGAAGCCATGGCAAACAGCACAGGAGTCCTGCAGGTGCAAAGGTCCCAGACAGTAGACACAAGAAGTGTGAGCGTCTGTCAGAGACATTTTCTGACAGCACGCATCACACTTCTTGAATCCGGAGACCTTTGCTTCTTTAGACATCTCAAAAGTGTAATCACACACACAGTCACAAACACACTGATTACACCCTGTCTGGTTTAACTTAAAATAAAACAACTAGCTAGGTTTTAAATTAAGAAAAAATAACACACACACACTCCACTAGGGAAAGAAAAAGGGCCTGTAGGCCCTGGGAAGAACTTAAGTTCTTGTGGGGAAAAAACAGGAATTTTAAAGAAAGGGGATAAGAATTCCTCTAAACTAAGGGAAATAAGTAAAAATATTAAATTTAAAGGGGTTTTAATTAAACTAACTTTACTAGAAAGTCACTTACCAAGAACCGGTAGAAAACCAACACCTCGATCGCTGTAGCGGCAAACGAGATCTGAGGTAACTCTCGCCTAGCATTGTGGGATATAAGGGGAGCCTCGAGCCGGTGGAACCAACTCTCGAGCTTTTAGAGTGGCCGAGTCGGAGCCGAGGTCGGCTCCGAACCCATCCAGCAAGAATGAAGGCGAGATAGACAACTTAACATCAAATGTTTCTCTAGTAGGATATTATAAAATGGCTTTCTATTCTGTCTCAAAAGTACAAATTGAGAATAATAACTTCATGCAGTGCTGTTTGGGTAATGTCAGTACATTCATAGAATGTTGCCCTTTGTTAGAATTGAACAGCAAGCTATGCAATTCCACTGACTAACAATATGTATGAATCACATATGCCAGAGTGGATGTTTTACCAAAGCTGTGAGACTCCACTTATGTGAAATCATTTGCATCATATGACTGTATTATAATTTGTATGTGATAAAAGGGCCAGGGAAGGTTTCGTCCACTGTAATTGCACACCTTATAACACTTGTGGATGTCATGTATACATAACAGCATTAGGACACACTATGCTTACAGTCAGTCACTGTGTGTTTTGAGCACCTGACTATGCGATGACAGGTGCTACATGATTTTAGGAAGAATGAACTCACCGCAGGGCAGGTGGTGCTACAATTATGAGATATTTGGGTCTTTGAAGCCGTGACAACTGGCTACTGCTGCAATGAATGCACGTACCTGTACTTTCTTTAAAAGGTTGCTACACTACAATATTTTCTGTTGCTGTTTACACCCAAACACACGTGATGCATAATGCAGTTGTCACGGTGATATAAGAATGAATGGCACAAGTGCATGATATGTGGATAATCACAAATTGAAACACATGCATTACTAAGGTAACAGCATACAGAGCATTGTTTCTTATCATCACACCACTCAGTAGAGACTGCAAAAAAAAAAAAAAAAAACTCAGCTAAGCTAGAGTTTTCGCTGTGTGATACCTTAAACTTCTTTCAGAAACACAGGATTTTAAACCCAGATGATGCCCATAAACATTAAGGTGCTGCAGAACATTCTAACTAACATCTAAACCAAAGAGTAAAAATGTCAATAAAATGGCCGAAACATGAATGTCCACAGCTAGTGGGGTTTGGATTTATTGGCCTGAATGTAACCATAAAAAAGTCATGAACATTCAGAAGCCATGTAGCTGAAATACTTGATGTCCTTAAGTGGTCATTTACGTATATCCCATGGGCCTCCATCACAGGAGGTTTAAGGAATCACACAGTGAAAACTCCAGCTTAGCTGTTTTTTCCTTGCAATTTTTATTGAATAATTTGTATGTGTGACCTTTTAACCCTTTGGTCTGGATGTTAGTTGGGATATTTTGCAGCACCTTAATTTATGGTCACAGTCAGCTACCTATTAGGTGCCAGGATCTGACAAACACTCAAAGCACTCAACAAGTATCGTTATGACTCTATCATAGTCCATGTTGGAGTGAATGACTTGACATGTACCTCTCTGGACTATATGAAGAGAGACATGATGAAACTCCCTGATTATCTTCCCAGACAGGTATATCCCTAGCCCTAAGCAGTATCCTACTCTCACCCAGGATGATGTCACAATATAAACAAAAAATGATTGACTTCAACAATTGCCTCAGCTTCTGGCATTAGTCCAGGGGAATACAGTATCTGTCAGCCTGATTGGATATGGTAGACAGACCTCACTGCTTTGCTAGAGATGGTCTGCACCTGTCCCCCCTAGGCTTTCGGATACTGGCAAAGGCCCTTGCCTCCCCACATAGTGCCTTTTTTAGGCAATGTCAAAACAACAAATTTTTCAATGTAACAAAATCTAATCGAGATGAACTCAGGGCCATGCTGCTTAATGCTAGGAGTTTAAACATGAAATTTCAGTCCCTGGAAGCACTCCTCATGTTCGAGGATGCTGATGTCTGTGCAGTTTCTGAGAGATGGTTCAAGGCTGCTGACAGCACCATAGCTGTGCAAAGCTACAATGCCTTCTACACATTCAGACCTCAAAATGAGTGTGAAGGAACCAAAGGTGGAGGTGTATCCACCTTCATTAAAACCAAATACACTTAGAGACTGGTCAGACACCATGACTGTCTTGAACTACTCCATGTCCAATTAAATATTGTGAAAGTATCATACCACATCATTGCAAGCTATAGAGTCCCCACCATGAACCAGGATAAGCACACCGCCTACCTCAATTTACTGGAATCCCTCACCATACAGCCTAACATCTTAGTCATGGAAGATTTCGACTATCCTTCCATAGACTGGGGGACATACATGAGCAAAACACACTCTCCCAGGGGTTCATGGACGTTGTTAACACAAATGCTTTGGAACAGATAGTCTGCACCTCAACTAGGGGCACTAATGTTCTGGACATAGTACTCACCAACATGGGGGGGCACTGTACTTCCCCATTTGTGATGCCCTCCCTGGTTAGGTCAGACCACAAATTACTCTTATTTGAAGTAGCTACAGGAACTGATACCCTCACAGGAACAAAAATTATAAAAAACTTCAAAGCTAACTACAGCGTACTAAGCAATGGCATAAAAAGCTTCAGACTACCCACAATCACAGACATCAATGATCACTATGCAGAAGTGTATGCACATGCCCTGTGCAAACACTTAAGTGACTGCATAAACTCTGCTGTACCTGACCAGATCAAAACCAGATCTTCCCGTAAAAACAAGTCACCATTGTGGTGTTCAAGTATAAACAGATTATATAACAATAGGAAGAAACTATTGTCCAAAAACAAGAGGGATATCACTCTGCAGAGGAAGAGTTCCCTCCTAAGCCTAAGCAGGAAAATCAGAAATCTTGCAAAGTCTTCTAAAGCAAATTACGAAACTAAAATCACATACCTAGCCAAGGATAATCATAAGCCATTCTTTAACTACAGCCGAAGTCTAAAAGGGAATGGCTATGTGCCGAACTGGTTGTAGATGGGATCACTCATACTACACCAGAAGATATTGACAACCTTCTAGCTGACAGATTCAGAGCAAACTTCATCCCCCCATCCCCACCTACTATATCCCCAAGCATACCTGACACCAGTCCTTTGCCTAGTATCTCTAGAGAACAGGTCATCTCCGTGCTCACCAAGGCCAAAAACACAGGCTCAATAGGACCAGATAATATCCCAGGTTGTTTACTAAACAATGTAAAACAAGACCTAATGGACCCACTTGATGTTGTCTTTAATCATGGCTTGAGAACTGGCTATGTTCCTGCAAAATGAAGAACAGTAACAGTAATCCCTCTGCACAAAGGGGTGGCCATCAGCTGACCCCGGGAACTACAGACCCATAAGTCTAACCAGCCTCTTCTACAAGGCCATGGAAAGAATTATCATGGACCTTATCAAGAGGGACATAGGTGATCTCCAAATGCTGGGCCCAACCCAGTTTGACTTCATTAAGGGTAGATCATGCTTATTAAACCTTGTAGACTTCTTTGAAAATGTCACCAAAGCCATGGACGAAGGTACGACAGTGCAGAGAGCCTATCTGTACCTTGCCAAGGCTTTCAACACAATTCCCCACTCTGGCTTCATGGAGAAACTCTCCCAGATAGGGATTAACCATTATGTTACTAGATGGGTAGCCAATTGGTTCACTGACAGAACACACTCTGTCAAAATTAGTGACTCCACCTCCACCTGAAGACCTGTCAACAGTGGAGTACCACAGGGGTGCTCACCAAGTTCACTGATGATTGCAAACTGGGAGTAATCATTGAGTCCCCCAGTGATGTCAACATATTACAAGAAGGGCTAACACAAACAAATGATTGTTGCCAAAGCCATGGTCTAAAAGTAAATGCAAAAAAATGCATTATTATTCCCTTTGGCAAAACGGAATTCCCTACAAATTACAATATTGACAGCACCCCTCTGAGTTCCAACCCAGTGATGTGAGACTTAGAAACACAGGTTGATAGCAATCTGAATTTGACCACCAGGTTTCCACAGTGATAAGGAAAGCCTTCCATATAGCACACCTCATAAGCAAGGGCATAGCATCCAGGTCAAGAAATGTTATAACTCCACTGCACTCAGCTCTCATCAGACCACAAATAGAATATAATACACACTTTTGCATGTACCTCATCAGACACCTGCAGCAGCTGGAGAGACTTCAGAGGTTTATCACTAAGAAAATACAGAGACTCCAAACCATGACCTACGTCGACAGGCTAAAAGCCCTATCACTTTACTCTATATTTTATAGGCTGCTGAGAGGTGACTTTTGCCTGGCATATAGGACAATCTCCAACCCTGCCATAATGGAAATGCTGCACATCCGCAAGCCAAATGGCTCGAGAGTCATTCATTCTAGGGATTTCAACCTAACTTGTGACATTAACAGATCATTCTGGAGAGAGAGATATGTCTCCCAGAGACTGCCACTTCTCTGGAATAGACTCCATGTTCACATAAAACAGAGCCTCTCACTGTAGCTATTCAAACGCAACCTAGATAACTGGATGGGAGACTGCAAATTCACTCCTGGGGTGGCACCCATGTTCCTCATGGAGTGGGGTAGTCGGTATTGATCACAGACCCGCTCTGTTCATAAATTCATTCTGTGAACTTAACAAAAATGAACAAATAGGGATACTTGGGTTTAACAAGGCTAGGCCTGTAAAGACTCTAAGGCCGCTAGCATAGTAACCTCCTATGAACCTATGAACCTATGGGCATCAACTGGGTTTAAAGACCCTGTGTTTCTGCAGTATAGTCAAACTATCTACTTATGCTATGCTGATGAGGTCAATAAAGAAACTAAAGCATGCATGCCATAGCTAGTGGGGTTTGGTTTTATTGGTCTGAATGTAACCATAAAAACACAAAAAGTAAAAAAAATCAAGGATGTTCGGAAACTATGTAGCTGAAACAATTGCTGTCCCTCTGCTACAGGAGGTTTAAGATATCACACAGTGAAAACTTTAGATTGGCTAGGTTTTTTGTACAGTTTTTACTGAATGGTTTGCTGGTCTGACCTGTTTACCCTTTGGTTTGGATGTTCTCATGTCACAGAAAAAGTCTTTGTATATTACTTGGTAAAGTCAACTGTCATCCCATGGCATCATCCTTATCCAATAAAGCATTTCTGTGTGAAAAAAGAGCCTAAACTCTTGAAATAGGAATCCCCAGCCATACATGTACACAGCAGATAGTGGGATGACAGCATTGTACCTACATGCACATTCACAGACATACTGACATAAGTGAGTCTAAGGAGTAATGGCTGGATTTGAACAGCCAACTTAAGATCACAACATACAGAACACTGTCTGACTCTCATGTGTCACATGACATGTTTTACATTTGAGACAGTGCACATTTGAATGGAAAACATCATTATTCTTTCATATGTTGATGTTCTTCTAAAAATGTATGAAAGTGGTTGAAGTTCACAGTAACACTACACAGCCTCCATGCATTAGAATCCGTCTCCATGCACACAGTAGTCAATCATTATTGCTGGATTCAAACCTTCTCCCTCTGTACTTATGTTGTCTGGAGAGCACAGAACCAACAGCCAGTGCCACAGGATAACTTATACCAGCACCATGATGTAGTTCATTTCTGATAGCGTGATATAAGCATTGTATTTCTAAAACCGGTGATTGCCTGTGAATAATACAAATTTACTACCAGTGAAAATATGACTAAGTGAAAATGTATATAAGGGCTGTTGTCAAGGATAAAACTGTACAAGATAGTCACATTAACCAATGTTGGAGTCAAACCCTCTACCTATCGCATTACACCGTCTATAAAACACAGAATTATTTGCAAGCACTATAGGAGATATCAAAGCTGTAAGGACGCAGGGTGTACTTTTGACATGTTATCCTCATCAGTGTGATGCAGAAATGTTTTGGTAAAAGTTAGACAAGGGGATGGGGCAATATGTAATATGGTCTTTATTTGTTAAAGTGTGTATATTACCTCGTGAATGTATGTGCACCTAAAAACATGCTGAATGATCTTTAAAATAATGTATACAGTGTGTACTTAAAATGCATGCACTACATGCAGCAATTTGCTTGCAATAACAAAAAATAAGTCTCCCAAACCAGATTTTCGGTTTTAAGTTGAGGTTCATTTACAGAGATGAACAGTTAAGTAGCTTGTGAGGAGTAAATACAAGTCCACAAAATCCAGTCTATTTATCACAGTGTGCATGGATTTTTTTCCAAAGTTCACTTGAATATGTCCTTTTTTTAGTCGACAAAATTTTAGTACTGCTTCATTCTGATTACAAACAGTTTCCCAAAACTGTCCAGTTAAATAAACAGTACTTATCTTTTTACCCCTTCAACTCACTTTACTATAGTGGCATGGATAATTTCATTAAATGCTTCTTTGCAGGAAAACAATTTATCTCTTTTCCAGGTTTCAGGAACACCTTCCAGACTGCTTTTGTCCTTCACAGGTAGCTTCCCAATGATTCATCTGCAAAACCCTCTTGAGACCCAAAGGTCAAGAATTTAACTCCATGCAGAGCCAGTAACCATGAAATACTCCTAGGTGTAGCTGCTCCTTATTAATTGTCATGGAGAATGTGCGGTCTCTGTCTCTCTCTCTCTGGCTTTCCTTCCTGCTTCATACTTAGAAATTCTGTATACCCCTTCTGTGATACCCCTTTTGATTAAGACAACCCCAGCCAGTGTACAAATAGCAGACTCACAACACTACAATATGCTGAGTGCTTCCAAAGCTCAGCAGTGACTGTTACACAATACTTAGTTGTAACTCATGAAAAAATTGTTACACAATTGTGAATAACATGGACCTTTTTTTTCCAGGCCTCACTGAAAATGGTCATTCTCCACTGGACTTTTCCAGTAAACAAAGGCAAACAAACAAACAGATGCTATCTTTCTTGATATGTCTGAAGCCTTTGACACCATTTCTCACCAACTACTTCTAGACAAACTCTCATCTTTTGGCCTCACTACTGCATCCCTAGCCTGGTTTCATAGCTATTTTTCCAATCGTGAGCAAGCAACTAAATGGGCTAACAGTATCTCCTCCCCTACTCCCCATCTCAATCGGTGTACCCCAAGGTTCCATTCTTGGTCCCCTCCTCTTTACCATCTTTACTAACAGCCACAGCTTCGCAACTCAACTGGCCCACATTAAATGCAGATGATTCCACACTTATATGCTCAGCCTCCTCACCGCAAGAACTTCAAATAAAAATGCAACTTCCTTTCAGGACGTTGAAAAATACCTTTCAGGGCATCAGCTTATTCTTAGCCCTAACAGAACTAAGGTGATAGTCTTCAGAAATAAAATATCCAAACCTGGTCAGTCCCCTCTAACTATCCTGTCCTTAAATGGAACCAAACTAGAACCCACTAACCATACTAAACTTCTAGGACTCACAATAGAGGAGTATCTAAAATATGACAAACATATTTCACTGACTATCAAGAAAGTTCATGCCAAACCTGGCACCCTCTTTAGGGCTAAAACCTACCTTACTCACAGTGCCAGACTAGCCACTGCTTGGTTGCACTTGCTTTCCACCCTCCTATATGGATCTCACATATTCACAAACCTACATAAGACCAAGCTCAATAACCTAGAATCCTGTTACAACAAAATAGCCAAGTTTGCCACTAATCAACCATACAGGACTCACCACTGCACTGCCGTCTCCCAGCTCAACTGGCTATAACTCGCTAATCTTTTATCACTCAACCAAATGGCCATGGTCCACAAAATAATCTACTAACCCAGTAAATTCCCTGCTCTCTCTAGCCTTGTCCAACATAGTACTAATACCTGCTCCCTCAGATCCTCCAACAACCTAATGCTAAAGGTCTCCTGCTCTTACAACCACCACGGTGACTCACTTTACTCATTACAGAAATTACATTTACTCATTGCCAAATTACAGAACACTCTCCACAACCCATCACACAAAATCCTCACCACCATGAATTCAGACAACTCCCAAAGAACTACCTAGCCAAACACTGGCTGTGCTCCTGCTATCCACCAGGCTAACTGCCTCCCTATACCCTACCTTATCATATATTCTAACCTCCTACTATACTCCCTCCATCTCTCTGCAAACTGTGCTGACTCATAACATCTTTCACACTGTTTCATTGATGGACATGAATTCTTTGTTTCTACCCCATACTGTACACACACTTCAAATGGTAATTAACTCTCTGTCATTATTTCTCTGTTTATATGCATGCATGCTGTCTCTGAATTTATATTGCGCACACTGTCTTAGTATTGTATATGTTGTATAAGTCTATAATGGCTTGTCTGTCCACTTGAAACTCTGTATACTTGTGTACACTGTTGTTTGTCCTCTCTTCTGACTACTGTATTATACATTAATATTATTGTAAACTTTTTTGCTTGTGGAGCTTTTCTCCTCAGGCCTCCACTGAAAACGGGCTTCTGGCCCAGTCTGACACTACCCGGTTAACAAATATAATAAATAAATTAATTAATTAATACCCATATTGTATCTTAGCAATGGATGATGCTCCAATGATGTGGAAAGTTTTCTCCTTCTGCAATCAAAATGCCACTAAGCACCTGGAACTCGGGCAAACTAGCTTTTTTAAGGGTTGAAACTGAACAAATATGTAATGCAGGACTACAGTTACAGCAACATCAGCAAGATGGCACATAAAGCAGAGTATGACACAGCATTGCCTGTGCAGATGTATTAGTATTTACATGACAGTGGCATAATGTTTCATGAATAGATAATTTGAAGCATACCTCATCAGTAGCTTGGCAACATCCTATAAAGTTCAGGCTCTATATCTGTTTCCAACACATATCAGTTCTTGCTTTCATGTTAACGTGTTTTTATTTACAAAGAGAATATTTAGTGCCAAAAGCTGCACATGCAAGTCAGTCGCCGATCATGATGTTTCAACAAATACATTTTTCTTAGTCTTGGGAGGGATGAATCTTATTATAAATCCCGAAATCTTTCTACAATGACTCTATAGCACATCTAAAGCACAAGTTGAAAATCTTTATGAACACTGATAAGATTTCTAGACTGTCATCCTCCCCCACTCCCAACCAAGGTCCGGCATATACTACTGGCAGTTAAATCAACAATTGCTTCCAATGGTCCTTTTGTCAGCAACATTGAATTCTGGGATTTGTAGTATTAGGAGGCTGTAGGCTATACCTCAGTTGTGTCTGTCTGGTACAATACTATTCAGAAACAAATAGCATATAGCATTTTATGAAATAGTGTGGTAAGTGGTGATGCACAAGAGATATGATTTTGAAACATGTAGCATGATCTTACTACTGGAGTAATGGCATGGTATGCAAATTGCTGCAAAATGGCATGCAGATATTTGCCAACATGCTAATAAGAACCAATGCATATGCGAGTGATGAA
This sequence comes from Protopterus annectens, assembly GCF_019279795.1. Classification (NCBI taxonomy): domain Eukaryota; kingdom Metazoa; phylum Chordata; order Ceratodontiformes; family Protopteridae; genus Protopterus; species Protopterus annectens. The sequence continues at coordinate 1,117,759,504 of NC_056747.1, read as the reverse complement.
ATCAAACAGAGATACATTTGTGATGCATATGAAATTAGCATGATGAGTACTGGTGATTAGTTATCCTGAACACCAGGACTGTGTATAGGAGCGTCACTTATGGTAGTGTCAACAGTGGCAGAGTAGCATGTGTTACTGGCCACCTTAGTGCCACTGTCTGAGATGCTGTGCATCTTTGCCCTCTGCATCTCAGATGGGTTTGTGTCAGGAAAATATGTATTAATGTGTGTATGCTTAATGCTAATTAGAAGCTAAATAAGTTAACACGTTTTTCATTCTATTTTATATGCACTGTTTTATATATAGTTGAGTTCCATATGAGACTGAAAAGATGCTTTTTAAAACTGCAGTGTGCTTTCTGAAACTTGCAAGATGCCCTCTGACCTAGTAATTGCTAGCACAGCAATATTCATGTTTATGCCTTTTGGAAATGTACTTGAGAAGCAGGTGGTTATCTGCTAGGTCAGGAGAAAATGAATGAACAATGCTATATCCTGTAAATGCAATGATCTTAAACAATCAGCTCTGTTCGAAGTATGAGAACATGTGCAGCTGCAGAAGTTTAGAGATAGTGTAGACAAAGGATTGTTAGAGAAATTAACTGCTTGCTTTGTGCTTGAATTAGCCATAGTACCTTGAATGGTAACATTGCATATATCTAACTGGTGGTAGCCAAGGCCACGTTGTTTTCCTTAGGAAGTTTCTCACAAAAATTGATAAATCAGCAGAATTTTATGAAAGCAATTATTAGTAAATGATAATGACAAAACTTGTGATTCACTACGTCAGCTTGGTAGGCAATGTCTTATTAGAAAGTGTATAAAAATGTAAGCATTTCCTGTTTCTAGTTAGACAAACTCTGTATTAGCACGTTTTTGTCTCCTTGCTGCAAGATTAAAGTGCCTTAACCTGAACCTACCATGTTTTGATCATTTTTAAAGTATATTTTTCCTTTGACAGTTTGGTCCTTCGGACCGGAAAGTACCTCTCACTCTAGGCCCAGGTCAGAATTGGGCCCGGTGGCACGTACCCGTATGGAGAAGTGGCCACATCGGCCCTTCTGTTTTGAAAGACCTCCAACTGAATTGTCGTTCGAAAGAGGCCAGCCACTGCTTCTGATCTGGGATTGGAGGACGAGTCAAGCGTTCCGGTGGATCAACTCACGGAGGGTCAGGTAAGGAGGAATTTACCTTTTTTCTGTTTTAGATCAGGGACTTGTTACAGTACTGTTTTGTCAAGGAGATTTGCATGTGCAGATCAGGGACAAAAAGATTGCTGTCTTGTCATAGATCAGGGAAACAGAATAGGTAGACAGTTATTCTAGATAAACTGTGAAAAGGTGTAAAATTGTGGTACCACGTGATAAGAAGGGTTACATAACAATTTTTAACTTAGCTAAGGCAACATGGGAAATCAGTGCACAAAAAGTTCCCGAGACCCGCCCCTAACTGAAGACGCAAAATATATGCAATTACAGCTTGCCTTTAATGTTAAGTATTATACAAAATGGGTTGATAAATACAAATTTGATGGTAATTTAGATAAATCTTCACTTATTATACTTGTTAGACAACTTAAAACAGACGCGAAAGGTCAGCTAAAAAAGCAACGGCAATTAGGAGTCCCTCAGGCATACAGGTGGCTTGAGGAAGCAAATCGCAGGGAACAAAAGATTAAAAATTCAAAAGCAATGTTCTTAAATAGAAGATAATAACTTGGTAATAGCGACAGCCCCTCCTCCGCCCCCTCTGCATCCTTTATCGGAATATGAAGCGAGTGGACAAGCTGATCCACCTCCGCTATACCCAGCTGTTCTTGCAAAATCAAAACCATTTGTCAGGGATCCTATCGAGACCAGGTCTCGAACACGCAACTTGAGAGGGGATATTGAATTATATGAAATAAATAGAAATTCACAAGCTATGAGTGAGGAAGAGATATGTCCACTCATAGAAGTACCAAATCCACAGGCAGGACAGGCAGGACAGGATCCGACTCTTCTAGTATATAGACCTTGGACACCGGAAGACATCCAGAAAGCCACAGGGGGAATTCCCCATCCAAAAGTTAATTTTAGAAAATTCTTAGAAGACTTACAGGGCATGAGGTTAAGTTACCATTTGAATGGAGAAGAAGTAGAAAAAGTAGTTAGACAAATTGTAGGTCCAGATTGGCACATGATCAGTGGCAACTGGAATCCCCATGACGTAGAGCTTAGACCACTCCCACATAGTAATGCAGAACTGGACAACAGAGTGAAAGGTCTGATGGACCGAATCTCTGAGAAATGGAAGCCTAGGGCTGATTGGACTTGCATTAATCAATGCATACAACAAGAAGGTGAAACTGTTGATAGATATTATGCCAGATTATTAGAATGTTTTAATAACCATTGTGGAATGCAGGTACCTGAAGATCAAACACATGATTCCCCATATGAGCAACAGCTAAAGAATGCATTCTTAAAAGGCAGTATAGCTTCCATTAGCAGCTTTATTACAAAGCACATGGTAGATCATCGTACAAGTAGACTGCAGTCATTACTTGAATATGCAAGACATGCCGAAAGGCATTTTAATAGCAAAAAGAAGAAGAAAACTCAAGTATTTGCAGTAGAAGACAGGTCAGAAGTCTTTGTAGTACAAACTGGAAAGAAGGGTAAGAAAAATACCCAGGGAAACAAACAATCTGATAAACGATCAGAAGACTTTGAAGAGAGAAAGAAAAGGGGTAAATGTTTCAAATGCAGGGAAAAGGGACATTTGGCAAGGGATTGCAGGCTAAATAAGAAGGTAACCATGGAAGATAAGGAGGGTGAGGAATGACTATATGATAGTCAAGAATCACTGGATAAAAATGAACAGGAAAAGACAAATGCAAATGTGGTAGCAAGGGTAGAGGATGTGACGGAAGGGATAGAGGATGTACATGAATTCATAGATGATGAAGAAAATGAAATTTTAGACTTAGCATTATTGAGCTTAGAGCTCTACTTAGCAGACACAAAACCAGAAGTTACGCTTCTGGTAGAGGGGAGGGAAGTCAAATTTCTGTGTGACTCAGGGGCTTCACGGACCCTGATACATCCTTCCAAACTACCAGAAAATTCAGAATCACTAGACTACATATTAGTGAAAGCAGCTAATGGACAGCTGTATCAGGAGCCACTCTCCCACAACATAGCAATAACTGACCCTGTTTCAGGAATGACCCAGAAAAGCAAAATTGTTGTTTCTGCAAAATGCCTAGTGAATCTCTTGGGCAGAGACTTAATGCAGATATTTGGCATAGCCATAGTTCCAACTATGCAGGGTATGGAAGCACAGCAACAAATGGATACTTTTGTAGTGCGACCGGAGGGTGAAACATTTTATTGGTACAGCCAGGACTTAGTTACGACTGGTCCAGGGGCAGTAACCGAAGAACTGATGAACGTAGCCATCAGTAAATCCCCCTCCCTTAACACTGACAAACAGCATTTGTTGCATTGTACTCTATATTACTGTAACAGACCAGGACCTGATAAAGAATATGAGCAAGAGTTGTTTAAAAACCATGCGAACAGGCTAGAATTACGGAATTTGTACTGGGACACAGAAGGAAACAGTGTAGTAAGCTGTTCATTGCCCCAGGAATTCTTAGCATTTTACAAATCCAATCGATTACCACATGTGAGCTTAACTAAAGATAGAAATTTGAAGTGGGAAGACCTAGGAGAAAAAGTCACAAGGTGGGAAAAACAGACAGAGTTAGAACTCTCTCAACAAGGAGTACAGAAGTAGAAATTGAATTGGATAACACAGACACACCCAGCTGTGCACTCACAGGCAAGTGAGGATAGCTGAGTAGCACTCTTACTAGAGGAAGAGGAAAAAGCCTTACGAGACATACCAGAGACTCTCTGGTCAACAGGGAAATCAGATGTAGGACTTATTCGTACAGCAGGACCAGTTACTATTACGCCAAAATCAGCATTTAGACCTCAAAAAAGACAGTATCCCTTGAGAAAGGATGCAGAAATAGGAATCAAACCTATAATAGCAGCCTTACTTAAGGAAGGAGTCTTAATAGAATCTCCTAATTCACCATGTAATACACCCTTATTTCCTGTTAGGAAAGCAAACGGGGAACGGCGTATGGTCCAAGATTTATAAGCTGTGAATGACGCAGTTATATCCAGGGCACCAACAGTGCCAGATCCACACACTTTATTGAATGATTTGAAACTTCAACAAAAGTATTTTTCTGTGGTAGATATTAGCAATGCATTTTTCTCTATACCGATACACCCAGACAGCCAACATTGGTTTGCATTTACATTTCAGGGGAAACGGTATACATATACGAGACTACCACAGGGATATTGTGAAAGTCCAATGATATTCGCACAAGAAATGGCAAGTAACCTGGCAGGATTTATCCCACTGAAAGGTAGTCAGATTTTACTTTATGTAGACGACATTCTGCTGGCAGCCCCCACCCAGCAAGAATGCAGAGAGGATACCATAGCATTATTACAATTTTTAGCTACTCAAGGACACAAGGTAAACAAAAACAAACTGCAACTTTGGAAAAAACAGGTTAAATACCTGGGATATGTAATATCCAAAGAAGGCAGAATATTAGATGAAGACAGAAAAACAGCAACATTACAAGTACCTAGACCAACTACCAAGATGGAAATGATGTCCTTCCTGGGAACTACTAACTTTTGTCGGAGTTGGATACCAAACTATGCTTTGGAGTCTGCTCCGCTGACTAATTTGATATTCAAAAAGCTGATGGCAGCACAGGACTCATTACAGTGGACACCAGAAGCAGAATCAGCTTTCTGCAAACTGAAACAACTGATAGCTTCTTCCTTAGTTTTAGGATTACCAAACTATCATAAGCGATTTTTCCAAACTGTAGACTGTAAGCAAGTTTATATGACATCAGTGTTAACACAACAGCATGGGGACAAACAACGCCCCATAGTTTACTATTCATCACAGTTAGACCCAGTGGCACGATCCTTGCCCCACTGTGTACAAGCAGTAGTCGCAGCTGCAATGGCAGTGCAGGCTTCAGCCTCAGCAGTATTGTTCCACCCTCTCACATTGAGAGTGCCTCATGCAGTCATGATTATTTTACTGCAAGAAAAAGTAGCATATCTTTCTCCTGCTAGACATCTTTCCTGTATGACTATACTGTTGAGCCAACCTCATATGACAATTGAACGATGCACAACTTTGAATCCGTCAACCTTGCTCCCAACCCCTGCAGATGGCAAACCACACTGCTGCCTGCAAGAGATTGAGCAAAAGACACTACCTAGAAAAGACCTTACAGATGTTCCCTTGGATGATGCCGAGGTGACATACTATGTGGATGGCTCGTGCAGAAGGGGTCCTACAGGACAGAATCTAGTGGGGTATGCAGTAGTTTCTGATACCGAGATTTTAGAAGTGAAGTCTTTACCACACAACTTATCTGCACAAGCAGCAGAATTGATTGCCTTGACAAGGGCATGTACCTTGGCAAAAGGTAAGAAAGTAAACATTTTTACTGACAGTCAGTATGCTTTTTCTACTGTACATGTTTTTGTGCAGCAGTGGAAAAATAGAGGAATGATAACATCTACTGGTAAACCAATTAACCATGCGCAATTTATTTTAGATCTGTTAGACTCTATTCAGTTACCTCAGAAAGTAGCTATTTGCAAATGCGTAGCTCATACCAAGCAACAGGATAGAATTTCAAAAGGTAATGTGTTGGCTGATACAGCTGCAAAACAAGCAGCTTCAGCTTCAGAAGTTTTTCTTTTGAGTGAGGAATTACAACCATCTGAGATTTTAGATTTAGAAATGTTAAAAACAATGCAGACACTTACTACAAATCTAGAAAAACAAAAGTGGATAAAACGAGGAGCAATCCTTGAAAAGGGACTGTACATCTCCAAAGAAAAGAAACCAATCTTACCATCTAACTTGTTTAGATATGCAGCTTTGTTGAGCCATGGGCAGAGCCATGTCTCAACAGGGGGATGGTATAGTTAGTGAATCGAGTGTTTACGACATATGGATTTACTAATTACACAAAAAATGTTGTGCAGCATGCCATGTTTGTAACAAGCATCATGCATAAGGGGCATTGAAACCTAAGCAAGGGAGTTTCCCTATACCACCGTATCCATTTCATACTATTTGTATGGATTTTATAGAACTGAACAAATGCGAAAATAAGAAGTACTGCCTTGTCATTATAGATATGTTTTCCAAATGGGTGGAAGCTTTTCCAACTAAAAATCCAGATGCAGCTACTGTTGCAAAAGTCCTTGTTAAACAAATTATTCCTAGATTTGGCATACCGGAAAAGATTTATAGTGACAATGGCACACACTTTGTAAATCAAACTATACAACAACTTAGTCGCTATTTCGGGATATCGTTGAAAAACCATTGTGCATACCACCCCCAATCTGCAGGATTAGTCGAGAGGCATAAGGTGGTGTTGAAGAATAAACTTAAAAAATTGATTAGTGAGACACAAAAGAACTGGGTGCACTGTTTACCTCTGGCACTGTTGAGCATGAGAACTGTTCCAAATGCAAAAGGGTTAACTCCTTTTGAAGTTCTGTTTGGGAGGGCATGTTATACACCTCAATGGAAACCTCTCATGTCTGCAGAGCAGGAGGCTGACAGTTCACTTGCAGGGTATATGAGGCGATTTTTGAATAACAAACTTTTGCAGTTAAATTCTGTTTCAGATAAAGAGCAAACAAAACCATCGGAAGCAGCAGTAGCCCCAGGCACCTGGGTCTGGGTGAAGATAGTGAAGAGAAAAAACTGGAGTTCTCCGAAGTGGGAAGGGCCGTACCAGGTACTACTGTCGACACCCACTGCAGTCAAGATCGTGGAGCGAGCATCCTGGATTCATTTGACACACTGTAAACTGGTTAAGAACTTTGAACTGGACAAAAACCTTGTTACTGTTGTACAACGAGAACAAAATGACCAGGTATAGAGCAAATAGAGACACTGAACAACCTCAGAAAACTTGCATGATTATTCTGGTAGCTATACTAATAACATTGTTCTTTTTGTTGTGGCCTTTCCTTTTTCCTGCCACAAAAATTGAACTGATTAAACGTGATGAACCGAACATAGACTGGCACCCAAACTTTAACACTTATCAGGCAATTACACGTGTGTATGCTGAGACTTTTAATGTTTCGAACTGCTGGATCTGCACAGCCATACCAACAGCATACGGGGGGTTATTAATGACTGCTATCCCCCTAGGGGTCAATGAGACCTGGAAAAATCTGGATTATGACACAGTATCTATTAAAGCATATGATAAGGTAGCACTGTATTTGCCTGTGACACAAAAGGGAATTGTATATTTTTATAAGAATGACACAATTCAAGTGGGCTGGAGCAAGTGTAATGTGACTGTACATTATAAATGTTACACTAAAGCAAACAAAATGGGTGGAACTTGTAGTTCAAATTATGACTCATTTCTTGAGTCCATGCATAAGTCTATTGACCAAGTGCAACGTAATCCTGTACTTTTTAAACAGTTATCTGTAATAGATAGGAAAATGTTTCATGCAGGGCAGCCATTTCGTAACAAAGTAACTACTAAGGTAGAGGATTGTTATTTTGTGTGTGGTAAAAAAGCATATAAATGGTTACCTGAGAATTGATCCGGCAGTTGTTTTTTGTGGTACCTGGTCCCAGCCATACGACACACTGCAGTCTTGCCTCAGGGAAATATTCGAAATACCCGAGATGTGGCCAAGAAAGCTGTTAAAAAGCCTGAAAATCCAGTGGGACAGATCGAGGCAGGCTGGAAAGACCATCATACTGTGGGTACCAAACTGAAGCACATGGACGTGAGTGATGCTGTCATATCGTGGGCAGGCATATTACCTGCATATGGCGCAGTTAAATCAATTTGGGAGCTGTGAAAACTGTCTAAACTTCTCGAAGTAATGAATAATGCAACTTTCTCTGCTCTTGAACTGATAACTGATAAACTGAATGCTATGAGAACTGTAGTGCTCCAGAACCGAATGGTTCTTGACTTCACCCTAGCGGCGAGGGGTGGTACGTGCGCTTTAATCAAAGAAGAGTGCTGTGCATATATACCAGATCATCAGTACAAAATAAATGACCACCTTGAGGTGATACAGCAAGTGTCGGCCATGACCAAGCCAGGCCCAAACCCTCTGATGGACTTTTTCCAGAATTTGTTTGGGGGGGTGGGGTTCCATCCTAATGAACATCTTGATTGCCATTTGTGTGGGATTGCTCCTGATAGGAGTTTGTGTTTGTTGTGGTATCCCCTGCATGAAAAAATCAATCAAAGAATTTATAGATATATCAGTTTCTGAGACTATGTACCAAAGTACTGAATTTGAAGAACTGTTAGAATGTGAAACACTTTCATAAAGTTTTAAACTGAATAACTTTCTTAACTGCAAATCCTGAATGGAAAATGTTAGGAAAAGAAGCAAACTGTTTATTCTTTTTGAAAATAGAATTAAAAAGTATTAACGGGGGGAAATGTCAGGAAAATATGTATTAATGTGTGTATGCTTAATGCTAATTAGAAACCAAATAAGTTAACACGTTTTTCATTCTATTTTATATGCACTGTTTTATATATAGTTGAGTTCCATATGAGACTGAAAATATGCTTTTTGAAACTGCAGTGTGCTTTCTGAAACTTGCAAGATGCCCACTGACCTAGTAATTGCTAGCACAGCAATATTCATGTTTATGTCTTTTGGAAATGTATTTGAGAAGCAGGTGGTTATCTGCTAGGTCAGGAGAAAATGAATGAACAATGCTATATCCTGTAAATGTAATGATCTTAAACAATCAGCTCTGTTCGAAGTATGAGAACATGTGCAGCTGCAGAAGTTTAGAGATAGTGTAGACAAAGGATTGTTAGAGAAATTAACTGCTTGCTTTGTGCTTGAATTAGCCATAGTACCTTGAATGGTAACATTGCATGTATCTAACCGGTGGTAGCCAAGGCCACGTTGTTTTCCTTAGGACGTTTCTCACAAAAATTGATAAATCAGCAGAATTTTATGAAAGCAATTATTAGTAAATGATGAAGACAAAACTTGTGATTCACTACGTCAACTTGGTAGGCAATGTCTTATTAGAAAGTGTATAAAAATGTAAGCATTTCCTGTTTCTAGTTAGACAAACTCTGTATTAGCACGTTTTTGTCTCCTTGCTGCAAGATTAAAGTGCCTTACCTGAACCTACCGTGTTTTGATCATTTTTAAAGTATATTTTTCCTTTGACAGTTTGCCAGCAGCTAACCTAGCATCACCTTCATATCCATGGCATTGCTCACTGCTACTTTTTAAACAGAGACACCATATTGGAGTTAGTAGATGTGTGCCTCCAGGAATCAAGGGAGAGACACAAAGGTTTGTGTAGCATTAACCATCTTTGATATGGGGACTTTTAAACATCCAGTTGTGGACACATTATGAGTTTTACAGGTGTCAGACTTGGGAATCCCATACCTGTTCCTTGACAAAATGCTGCAGCATCTGTTAGAGCATATTTAGTTTCCACAGACAAATTAGGAGAGAATTACAGCTATGTGGGCATTCTATGACAGGTCCAGTAACTGCACCCATATTGCCAGCAAGGCACCCCCTGTTCTGCATTGGTTCCAGTACATCAGTTGAAACGGATTTCATTCTATAAGCTGCCAGCTGGTATTCATATATAATGTGTCTGTCTATCATCCAGGTGGTTGTTATGATTCACACATCTAGCACATATACAACCTATACCAGCAACTGCACTCCATGGAAGCACTCCTCAATTTGGAAGATGCTGATGTCTGAGCAGTCATAGAAACATGGTTCAAAACCGCAGAAAGCATCCTGGAAGTGCAGGGCTACAATGTCTTCCATACGTTTAAACCACAAACTGAGCATGAAAGAACCTAAGGAAGAGGTATATCCATCTTCATTAAGGATAAGTGGGAGAAATGGCTCAATGACAAGACTACAATAACAAACAAACATATCTAGAACTGCAAAATAAAGCTATACATTACTATACCAGTGTTCAATCAAAAAAAATGAAAGAAACCCACAAAAATTTTGGGCTACCATCAAAAAATTCCTACAGCCAGGACAAACTAGTCCTAATCACTAATCACACCTCCCCAACACTCACCAATACTAAAGCTCACAATTTAACAGATACTTCACTGAATCCATACTAGCCCTCACAAACAATAAGTGCTCTTCCCCTACCCAGACTCACATAGTACCCACACTAGATAGCAAGAAGTTATCTTTCTAACCTATCCCAATAAACACCATAGTGAAATATCTCAAAAGGCTTAAATCTACTACAGTTGCTGCCAGCTATCTACCTGCCGAATATCTAAAAATTGCTGCAGAAGCAATATCCCATCTAGTATCCATATTAATCCATTTCAGAACAGCAAGCCCCTAAAATTTGTAAGTATCATAGATCATCCCTCTACATAAAGGTGGAAACTCGGCAGAATTATCAAATTACCAGCCAGTAGCTGTCACCATTATCCAAAATACGTGAGAGGTGCATCCGTTCACAAATCTTAAAATATCTAATAACCAACAATCTTCTATCTAACACTCAGCATGGCTTCCATCCTAATCATAGTACCACCACTGCCCTTGTTAACTTTACTAACATTATTAACCACCATGGCAATGATAGCAGTTTAGTTTCCTCCATCTTTCTTGATCTGTTCAAACCTTTTGATACTGTTTCAGATTCTAAACTCTTAACTATACTCTTGGAAGTTAAACTTAGCCATTACATTTGCATTGACAAAGTCCAAGAACCTCTGAGGCAGCACAGTTGCGGTCATGTATGTTTGTCAGTCGAGGGTAAGATAATTAAAATCACCTATGAATAAGGTGTTGGGATGTATGTCAAGTGACTCTAGTAAGTCCAGGTTTGTGGTATGCTTTTTCTGGTTCATAGTGGGGGACCTATAGCTAGCACTTATTTGATTCCAGTAATATCTGGTCACCAGCAAGCTGTACAATGTCAACAAAATCTCTCTTCATTACTGCTTGTAACCTTGAGAGTTCCACAGGGATCTATTTTGGGCCCTCTCCTTTTTATTATCTTTACTAACAATCTTCATATTGCCACCCCACTTGTCTCTGTAGTTCAATAGGCGGATGATTCCACCCTGATTTGTGCCATCGCAACACTACAAAAACTCCCAAAAATATCCCAGCAGTCATTTAATGCTGTGGAATCTTGGCTAAAGAATGCACAGCCTATACTTAACCCTACCAAAACAAAACTCATGCTCTTCTATCCAACCAGAGCTGCAGACATCCACCCACCATTCAATATCTAATCATTAAACCATACAATTGTTTCTTCAGTTTCCCAAATAAAATTACTTGGAGTGGTCATTGACCATAATATAAAATTTGACACACATATCACAGACCATAAAAAAGTTCACAAAAAAATAGGAATCCTGTACAGAAATCAACACTTTCTAAATAAATCTTCAAAGGTCGCTATAACAAGAACCCATCTTATCTCTACGCTACTATATACCTCACAAATTCTTACAAACATTAAGAAACCTGACCTAGCAAAAGTTGAAATTTGCTATAATAAAATCACAAACTTTGCCACAGTAACTAATTTCAGATCCCATCGTTTGGCTTTAAAACAACTATCCTGGCTCAAACTACCAAATCTACTTACTTATAATCAACTCATCTTTGCCCATCGAATACTAAATCAGCCAAAAAAAAATACCAGCTTCAAAATCTACTAATACACTACTCCATTAACAGGGTATTGCATTTCAGTAACAAATTCTTCCTAAATATATCCAAACCTAACAATACACCTGGAGTTTCCCTTTACTCCAAACTGCATAGCCAAAACTTGGAATTACTTGCCATTAAATATCAGAACTACTACTAACACTTCTAACTTTAAAAAAACTTCTCAAATCACACCTATCAGAATCATAAACCTGCTCTTTCACAAACCGTGGTTAGGAAATAAATGTCTTAAGGCAGCTAAAGGAACATAACTTGTTATTTTTGTATTTGAATAGTATACCCCTACTAAGCATATGTATACTTAACTTGTTTGTTTTCTGTCTACAGTAACAGTACCGCTATTTTTGTATCCTATTTAGACTACATGATTGTATCAGTGAAATGTATAACATTTATTTTCATTTTGTACTTGTAAACATTTATTTTCATTTTGTAGTATGCCGCGGTGGTACGGCGATAGCGTTGTTACCTCACAACAAGAGGTTCTCCCATTCGATTCTCAGCGTGGCTTGGGAGTGCCTTTTGTGTGGAGTCTGCATGTCCTCCCCGTGGTTGGGTAGCGTTCGAAAGACATGCGTGCGTAAATGGGTGTGCCTTCGTTGAAGGTTGGGCGTCGAGCTGGCACCTCGGCATTTTGTAAAAAATCTACTGCCAATCATTAGCAGACCTGAGTTCCGCTGTGGCGACCCCTTACTGGGAAAAAGCGGAAAAGACAAATAAACAAACTTGTATTGAAGATTGAATCAATATTTGTATCTGTACATTGTACATGTATTTTAATTATAAATGTGGAGCTCTTCTCCCCAGGCCTCCAGTGAAAAAGGACATTTTGTCCAGTCAGACTTTCCCGGTAAACAAATGTAAAATAAATAAAAATAAATAAAAAGTACAGGTTGACTGGTCAAACAATATGACTTCCTCTAGCTACTCCATGTCCAATTATCTATAGGCAAAACCCCCTCCCATGTCATAGTTACCTGTAGGTCCCCCATCATGAACCAGGAAAAATATACCACAAACCTGGACTTACTGGAGTCACTTGACATACAGCCCAACACCTTATTCATGGGTGATTTTAATTATCCTACCATTGATTGGGAAACATACATGACCACAAACATGCTGGCTCAGAGATTCCTGGACTTTGTCAATGCAAATGCTATAAAACAGCTAGTAAGCACACCCACAAGGGGCTCAAATGTCCTGGACCTAGTACTCACTAACATGAGAGAGCATTGCACCCTCCACCTCCTCTGTGATCAGACCATAAATCAGTCCCATTTGATGCAATTATAAGGCCAGATGTCTTATCAAGTGCAAAAATGCTTAACATGTTTTCCAAGACAAATTACCTCCTACTAAGTGATGATATAAGAAGTTTTAAAGCCCCTTCAAGCACAGATAACACAGACTCCTTTGCAGAGGTGTACACCAGTGCCCTGTATAACCACGTAAGCAGTTGTATAGAATCAGATGTACCTGACTGGATTAAAACCAGGTCTTGTCAAAAAACAAGCCACCCTTGTGGATTCCTAGTATAAACAAGCTGTACAACAAGAGAAATAAACTAATGTCCAAGAACAAGAGGGAATTGGCTCAGCAGAGGAATAAATCCCTCTCTAGTTAAAGATCTTATCAAGTCCTCAAAGGCTAATTACGGAGCAAAAATAGCCTCTCTAGCTAAGGATAATCACAAGGCATTCTTTGACTAAGTCCAAAATCAAAAAAGGAATACCCAGCTATGCACTGAGCTTGTTGTAAATGGTACTGCCCATACTCAACCAGTGGTAATAGCCAACCTGCTAGCTGACAGATGTGGAGCAAACATTACCCTCCCGTCTCTACTGGTCATCCCTCAAAGTATACCTGCCACCATTCCTCAGCCTATTATCTCAAGAGAGCATGTCATCTCTGTGGTCTCCAAGGCAAAAACACTGCATCAATGGGACCAGAAAACATCACAGGTTGCCTTTTAAATAACTTAAAACATGATCTAGCAGACCCACTTGGATCCCTGTTTAACCACAGCCTGCAAACTGGCTATGTTCTGGCAGAATGGAGGCAGCAACAGTATTCATTCTGCATAAAGGGGGATGGGACCATCAACCAACCCTGGGAATTATAGACCCATAAGCTTGACTACCCTCATCTGCAAGGTCTTGGAAAGAATCATTATGGACTTTATCAACAAGGACGTAGGTAATCTCCAAACTCTGGACCCAACCCAGCTCAGATTTGTGGTAGATCATGCCTGTTAAACCTGGTTGACTTCTTCAAAAAAGTCATGAAGGCCCTGGATGAGGGAAAGACAGTCCATACCACATACCTTGACCTAGCCAAGGCATCTGACACAATTCCAAAATCAGGTATTATACAGAAAGTCTCCCAGCTGGGAATTAACCCCTACATCACTAGATGGGTAGCCAATTGGCTCACTGACAGAACACATACTTTGAAAGTGGGTGACGTCACCTGTAGCAAAAGACCGGTCACCAGTAGTGTACCACAGTATTCTGTGCTAGGACTTTTACTGTTTGGAATTTATTTCTCAGAAGTCCAGGCAAATGTGAACAGCCTGTGGCTGACCAAGTTTGCTGATGATTGTAAATTGGAAGCAATCACTGAGTCCCCCAACAATGTTAATATACTGCAGAAAGGGTTAATGCGGACAAGTGATTGGTGCCAAAGATACGGATTAATGATAGATGCAAAAAATGCATTATCATTCCCTTTGGGAAAGCTGACATCCCTGCTAATTACATTATAGACAGCACCTGTTAAGTGTAGACCCAGTAGTAAGTGATCTGGGTACTCAGGTTGATAGCAATCTGAACTTTGACCTCCGCCATCCACAGTGGTAAGGAAATCCTTCTATGGGGTACATCTCATTTGTAAAGTCATTGCATCTAGATCTAAGGATGTTACAATTCCATTATATTCAACCCTCATCAGACTAATAATTGAGTACAATGCTCCCTTTTGTATGTATCTCACCAGAAGATACCTGCAACAGCTGACGAGACCACAGAGGTTTCTCACCAAGAAAATACAAGGTACACAAAACAAGTCCTAAGCAGAAAGACTGAAAGCCCTGTCACTGTATTCTGTCTCCTACAGCCTGCTAAGGGTGACCTGTGCCTGCCTTAGAGGGCAGTCTCTGACCTGACCCTGATGGAAATGCTGCACATTCCTAAATCAAACTGCAGGAGGGTCACTTGCTCCAGGGATCTTAACCTAGCCTCTAACATGAACAAATCATGCTGGAGAGATAGATACAGCTCCCAGAGACTGCCACTTTTCTGGAACAAGCTTCCAATTCACATGAAACAGACCCCCTCCCTGACCCTCTTCAAATGCAACCTAGATCAATGGATGGGTGACAGCAAATTCACTCCTGGGGTGGTACCCATGTCCCTCATGGACAGAGATAATCAGTATTAATTACCATAGGCTTTTATCTCCATGAACTTTGGTCATCTAACCACTGAT
This sequence comes from Protopterus annectens, assembly GCF_019279795.1. Classification (NCBI taxonomy): domain Eukaryota; kingdom Metazoa; phylum Chordata; order Ceratodontiformes; family Protopteridae; genus Protopterus; species Protopterus annectens. The sequence continues at coordinate 1,117,744,173 of NC_056747.1, read as the reverse complement.
AATTGGGTCAACTCAGGATAAATATGGCTAGGCTTGTAAGGGCTCTAGGGCCATTAACCTAGTAACTACTATGAGCCTATGAACCTATGTGGAGTGACGTTCCACATGTTCATATAGGTGGTTGATGCACACATTGCCAGTCACAGAGTCACAACAGATGTAGGCAGAAGGACACTCAGAATAGTGTTCACTGTTGTGTGTTGTACATGATGCACAACTGTTGCTGATGACTCCATCTGTAGCCATCATGGAATACGTGACATATAACACCACTGACAGACACATGACATCACCAAACAGACTTATGAAGACTCACTTCTGTTGCTTGGATACATTTGGTGGCACACTGTAATATGCACTGGATACAGTCAGTAAGACAGCTGTTGTCTATGCCATGTTATACACTATGATGCTATAAAAACAATTACAATATAGGGACATTGTAGTAACACCTGACAGACCTGTGGCAGCAGTGCAGAAGGAGTAAGGTGAGATGTAGTCAAAGGAATCAACTACAGATGTGTCCCATGAGAGCAAAGGGGGGTGCAATATGTAGAAGCAGTGGTAAAGAGGTAGCATCTGGTCCACAACTAAGGGACATAACAGACAACACAGAATGAAACAATTTCACACAACACACTGTACACCTCTGAAATGGTGTGCACAGTGGCGATCTCTGTCTGGATCACTGGCCTTCACATCTGCTGGCTATTAGCAAGGGTAGTCCCAGACCAGGGAATGTCATGACATCCTGGTGATGATGATGCAAAATGAACAGCATCAAAACCACTAGTTCCAAGGATTTAAGTGTTGCTTGTGACATAGATAGGACATCTTTTAGATATAAAAATAAACCTAATCTTAAAATATTACTTTGTCATAATATATATAGAAATACATCAAGTTATAATTCAAAATCTATCCCGTGTAGACACTGCAGTTATTGTAGTTATGTTAACACTAGAGGTTACTTTATCCATCCAGACACAGGGCGGTCTCATAGATTTAAGATAGACGCCAATTGTAATACAACACATATTGTCTATTTAGCTGAATGTAACTTATGTTCATCATTTTACATAGGTAAAACTAATAGGGCATTTCGTACTAGAATAAGAGAACATCTATATGCCATTAAAGTGAAATATATCAATAACGCTCTAGCTAAACATGTTATGATGTTAGGTGAATAACATACTTTTAGCTTTATGGCTATAGATGCTGTTTTGCCGATTATTAGGCAAGGTGACATCAGGAATAGTACTGAAAGAAGAGAAATGACCTGGATCTTAAAGTTCAGAGCAGATAGGGGTCATGGACTCAATGAGAAGGCTTCCCTTAAATCAGTTTTGAAATTACGTAAATAAAGTTAATCTACATTTAGGGTTTTTTAAACATACTGTGTTAGAGTCTTTATATGTAACATTTTTTATGTTTTATGTAAAGTGCCAATTTAGATACGCACGTTTATAATATATGTGCCTTAATACACTGGATTGCATTCGAGCTTATAATATAGAACTGCAGGAAAGTAGACATTTTAGTTTTATTTTGAATATGTCTATGTATATATTTTATATTCAGACAAAGTGTTAACAATGTGTTAACATCATAATTGCTTAGGGTTTATAAAGGGCATGTTAGTTACTGTGTGTTTTTGGTCTGATGAAGCTGTTGTGAAAGCGTTTACCTGTGCACACTATTAAATTGGTTTTACGGAAGAAGCATTGCTCGTTTTTGAACTTTTACCATTGATGCATGGTTGCCTCCACCAAAGGATTTTTATCTGTTTTCTATTCATTTCATATCGCAGGTGTGAGGCATTTACTCCTTTGAGTGTGCTGTTTTATTTTAAAGAGAAAGAAACAGTGAGATCAGCACTGGCAGTCTGTTGTAGAATCTGGAATAGAATCTGTTGTTAAAAAGGGGATAATTAGTAGAGCATATAAAATATTGCATGATAACTGTAATAGGAATCAATCAGAGGAGGTTAGAAAGGATTGGGAAGAGAGATTGGAAAAGCAATTCACAAAGAAACAATGGGAGGACATATATATGTCTCCCAAATATGCAAAAAAAAAAAAAGTCTGAAGATTTAGGCTCTTTGCTTGGAAGAGTTTGCATATGTATTTTTATACTCCAAGCAGACTCCAATGAATTTTTCCACAAGTAGATTGAAATATTAGAAGTGTGAAAGGGAGAAGAGGTAATTGAAAACATTCTTTGGGAGTGTAATGAGTTGGCAGACTTTAAAAATTCCTTGCAGACTACTCTTTCAGAAATACTGGGTGAGCAAACTGATGTAACTAAGGAAACAATTTTTTTTATCTGTAATATAGAATCAGGATTGCCTAGACATAATAAAGCCTTGCTGAGTTTAATTCTATTGACTGCCAAAAAAGCAATTACTAGAAAATGGAAATCAAAGTATAAACCAACCTTACTAGAAGTAATGAATATAGCAACAAGAGATAAAAGAATTGGAAGTAAGATCATTAGAAAAGGGTAGGAGCAAATTAAATAAAAAAATGTGAATTGTGGGAAAAACACATGTAGAATAATGTTTTGGAGGAGGAATGAGGTTTAAGAAAAGGCAGGAATTGAATGAGCTATATAATGTTTGATTAACAATGACTGTACAGAAGATTATATGTGATGTATAATGTTTGCAATTGAAAGTATGTCAATGTGGTTCATTTTCATTTACATAATTGAATGACTGCCTATGTCACAAGTGATAATTGTTTCTTGTTTAAAGAAAGCCAAAAACAGTGGGGGGACAAAACATCAAAAATAGGGACATATTTTAAATATTGCTTTTATAAACTGAGAAAGATGCTAGAATAAAAGGTGGTGTGTTAACATACATTTTCTGAAGGATGTAAAGTCTGAAGTTCAAATGTCTGTCATTATTTAGTGACTTCATTCCTCAATGATTTGCTGGAAAACCACAAAAGGGCCAAAATATGAGGAATAAATCTGGACAGTTGAGAGCTATGCTAGTGGGTCACCACATTTGAGCAATTGAACATGCTAATTCTAACCTGGTGCAGTTTAATTCTGGACACACTGACCACTGTTACCAGACCATCTCCTACATCCAAGCTACAGCCAGGTATGATGGTTCTCTCACCTGCTCCAGACAGAGAGACTAGGAATTTCTCCACCCCTGTGATAGTTGGTGGACCTGTCTCTAGCAATACCTTTTGCCTTAGTCTTAGCATACAGTGCCACATCAGTAACCCTGAGAGTCACCTGTACTACTGCCACATTATGGCCAGCCACAACACTGATGTCCTGCACCACTCCCTGCTGCGCTAGATCATGGAATGCTTGTCTTCTTTCCTTTCTCATAGATACACATGCCCTATGTTCATAGGGCTTGAAATAACTTTGCTATCTCATCTCTGGCAAACTTTTCCAGCTGTTGACATTTTTTCAGTCCCATGTCAAGATGTCATCACCCATGAGTTACACTTCTTGATCATTGTGTGCATATACACAACGGTCCTTGCTAGTCACCAATGTCTTAGCACTGCTCCCTGCTCGCATTTGACTTGTCTGCTAATATGCTGTCACTGTTCGAACCCTGTGCAATACTGAAAGAAGCAACGAGCATGTTACCACAGCTTATCATTTGTCAGCATTGCACTGACAGCACATGCTGCGTACTACGTAATGCAAACCTCATATATCCTATAGCATGCATTGCAGTCTGTGTGCATATGGTACAATGTTGCTCATGCTATATAATAGGGTAATAACCTAGCCTGACCTTATTCATTGTTCCCTTTCAAGGTGAGACCCCCCCACCATGGTAGGAGTGCACCCTGCCCTGACGTTGTTCTCCTTTCCTTGTCAAGGTGAGCTCCCTATCCATCCACAGGATTAGAGCTGTAACCTGTACTGCCCATGTTCTCTATTTCCTGTCTAAATGAGCCTCCCACTGTACAACAGATACCTGTCATGCATGGCACTATGTTACCCCACACACAGGTCTGCTCAGTGTGTATTCCTGTTGCTTTCTTTCACCCTTGTGTGGACTCCGCAATCTTGGGGTCCATTACCAGTTGTCCAGTCTGCTGTCAGTATGCCCATTTTGCATTACACTCTGTTTCTACTATACTCCAAGATGCTCATTGCAATGCAGTCACCAGGCTCCTACATAAATCGGCCTCGTACCACAATAATTATGCTAATGAAGTGATTTAGTGCAATTATCTCTGATCAGTGCTGTAACATGATGTACTATCAGCCACAGTATCACAGCCATGTTCATCTCTGCCCTTTCCAGGGCTGCAAGATCATGTGCACAGTATACGTACGCATGGGCAGTGTGAAGCTCCTACCGCTGTCTGAACATGCCATGATGCTTTACATCTCGTAACCGTACTGCATGATAATGGCTGTCATCTGGTGTCCGGTACATGTGGTCATGCACACAAGACTACCATTTTTCTTTTTGTTATGACCTTCAGAGTGTACATGGCCTCTTCAGGCATTGATTTCAGCAGCTACGAAGCACCCTTCTTGAGGCTTTCACTTTTATTATGTGAATGCCTGCTTCCATGTTGGGACTTTGCTGTCACACCCTTCATTTAACTATACTAATTATAATGCATGTAACACTGTATCTGTGTAATTGTCACCACCAATCATGTAGTATAATCCATGGTGCCACAGAAAGTGGTAGGTGATAACGCATATTTGGAATAATGCATAATGCATTACTAGTCAACATATTACAACTAAAAAAACTCTTCACCTGCCTTTGCAGAGGTTATATCTTATGAGAGAGAATATAAACAAATAAATAACTAAATACTAATTACTACAGAGAGATCAATGAAAGCAGGGGGTCTGATCCCCCTCCCTGTTATAATAACTTGTAGTAATATGAGCCACAAGGGACATGCAGCATACACTGCAGATGATTTCTGCACTGACCTACTTGCTCTGTACACTACAATAAAATTTAGTGGCTCGCCAGTTTAAAAAATATATCCAACAACACATTTTTTATTCAGCTCTCTAAGCTGAATATCTGTTGTCCATGGGACTACAGTCAGTATCACATATTATGCACTGTTCTGCTGATAGTTTTGAAGGACCACTGGAAGTTACCCTTTGGAGTAGGTCAATAGCACTGCCCTATTTCCTCTGAATATTTCTTTGATTACATTGATCTGTTTTTCACAAGGACATATAGTAAGCTAAACAGCTTCATCTAAATGTTTATAGTCAAATAGTATCTTATTCAGTCCTTAGCATCTTCAGACCTTAACAAATTAATAGAGTGAACAAAATAAAAATTAAACTCGAGGTTAGAAGAATCTTGTCTGACAGTTGCCACAACCTTGAGGTCTCTATTACACTAGTTCTATAGTAGTTATAGGGGTTCTCACTGTAATTCTATGGACCATAATAGCATCCTCAGAATGGCACAAGTTTATTAGCAAATTTGTGGGGCAGATACCAAACCGAAGGCTGCAGTATCTCAGATTTTACCCCTACTCCAATGTACAGTGACCTCAAAGTTAGTACATAGACTTAACAAGGGTAGATGTCAGAGGATACTTGGGGCTTGCTCTCTTGTAAAACCACTTGTATACAGTAGGTTTCTAATTCACTGTGACAGTTTTGAAATGATACATTATTTGATTTTTTCCAGATCCTGATGATAGGCAGACAGCTGCAATGATGTTTGTAAAACAACGACCTTCATCACTGTGGTGTTTTATTCCTTACCCAGTTTATTTCTTCTATTGCTGTCCCATGCATAATGTCAAGCCTACAATGATATGGCAGGTGTTTGCAGTACCATTGTGCCTTACACAATAATAATTTAATATGAGGAGGGTGGGCTCACCGCCCATGTAGGAGTTACATGGCAGTGCATCAGATGGTTTACCATGCTTGTTTATTGTGAAGTGGGGCACCTCTCAAGCCACTTTTCACAGAAATGTGTGGCACAGAGTATGACAGGTGGACAGACCATGTGGTTCATGACAAACCTAGAGATTAGAAATGCAAAACACAGTAAAATGAAGTAATTTTTCTAAGCATCATAACACCATATATTCTTATTCCTTCACATTTCTATTCTGTTTCTTTTTCTTTGGAAAGTGTGGAATAGTCTTCAACCTGTAGTACAGATAGTTTCTGATTACCACAATTAGGATGCACCTCTTTATGGGTGACTTTTGGAAGGTATGGTGAAACATGGTATACTTTCACAGTGAGTCACCAGACATGATCCAGTAGGATGTACAGTGAAAAACTGATGCAGTGCTCTCCAGGGGTATTCCGTTTCATTGTTTTCTTCTTGAGAAATCTGAGGATCATAGTATCAAATGAACATTTTAAAGTTCAACATATGAGTCAGATGCAAGACATATTTCTATCACTGCTACATTTCCAATTCACACATAACTACATATGTACAGATTGTCAAGTGCGTGCACACATACACACACACACACACACACACACACACACACACACACACACACACACACACACACACACAATTCTATTACAAGTAATTGTCATCTCTGAGTAGCTGTGATCATACCGTACTGCTTGGTCTGCCTAAGCCCTTAGATTGTTCTAGTCCATAGAATCTTATACAAACCTTTGACCAGTTAAGGTGTGTCATCCACTGCAACACTGACCATCTGGGGAATGACATAATTATTCAAATCTTCCCTATATTCTCAGTGATACAGATATATTTCATTATTATTTAAAAGGTGGAGTAAAGGATGAGTGTTAATAGTAAACGTTATTCAAATTAAAAAAAAAATAAAAGAAATAAAAAAATAGACAACTGTAAAATGAGATCATAAAAACATCATAATCCATCTGTCTGTATTTTACCTTTTACTTCATGAAACTGTTGGTCATAGGCATGATTTAGAAAAAATGGCTGAATGTTCTGCCAGAGATACAGCATTGATTTATTAGTTTAATTGGCCTAATTATTTGGAGTATTCTCCAAAATAAGGTCATGAGATGTGTTAATGCAATCTGTCCATAATTAACAGATCTTATCTGCATGTGTTGAAGTGAAACATCATATAAAGGCAGATAAAAGACTGTCTTCTAACTAGACAAATATAAGAGATGATGTGAGTCTATAATGTTGCACCCTGCATCTTTGTGACTGTAGTTGATAAAGGAACACATATTCTAACTTGCTTTTTCCTATTTTAGTTAACTTTACAATGGGATGCATCTGACTTGTGCCCATCTGTCCAACCTGTAGCACGCATGCATGCGCACACACACACACACACACACACACACACACACACACACACACACACACACACACACACACACACACACGCACACACACACTCGCACACACACTCGCACACACACACACACACACACACACACACACACACACACACACACACACACACACACACACACACACACACACACACACACACACACACACACACACACACATACATCACTGAAACCTATGTATAACAGTTTTCCACAAAGTAAATACTTGCTTTTTCCTGGAAAAGCAAGTGTCTCAATCCTCAGGCTTTCTGTGACCTAAGAGTTAGAATATTTAAGTAACAGGAAGGTGTAGGTGTATTCTTGTACAGGTGTGTGCAGGGTGGCCTGCCCACTGCAAAAGCACTTTCAACCACAAATGTATTATTATTTTTTTTGTTAATATTGGAGCTCATGAAGATGCTTTTGATCTTTTTGGTTTTGATTTATGGCTGGTCACAAACCTGCCCCTCATCCATCCTTAAAGAAGTAAGAGAGCAGTTATTGCCTAGCTCTAAAGAAAGCAGACAAAGCAACAATATTTGGATTATTTTCTCTCCCACCACTATTTAGGTTAGAGGGAGAAATTGTATCCTAGAGGGTCATATTCAGTTCTACATGAACAACAAAATGTAATCACTTCCTAAACTATGAACAATTTGCAGTGACCCGTATCGTACCAAAATACATCAATCCTGTCTGTTATAAAGCTTTTTACCTATATTTGACTGTTGTAGATGGCAAAAAGAGGGTCTGCAAGGAAAGACACTTTTTTTAAGCCACTTCAGTATTTTCTCTGTTACCTGTTCATAGACCTCTGCAGTAAAATGCTTCTTGGTGTTTCTGGGTATCCACTGTTCACTATTACAGAGGCAGTAACGAGAAATCCCTTCCCATCGCTAAGGTAGATTTCACCTAACCATGTAACCAGCTGTTCCCAAGGTAGGTACACTAAGGTAGATTTCACCTGACCAGGTACACTAAGTTAGAGTTCACCTGACCATGTAACCAGCTGTTCCCAAGGTAGGTACACTAAGGCAGATTTCACCTGACCATGTAACCAGCTGTTCCCATGGACAGTACACTAAGGTAGATTTCACCTGACCATGTAACCAGCTCTTCTCAAGGCAGGTACACTAAGTTAGATTTCACCTGACCATGTAACCAGCTGCTCCCAAGGCAGGTACACTAAGTTAGATTTCATCTGACCATGTAACCAGCTGTTCCCAAGGCAGGTACACTAAGTTAGAGTTAACCTGACCATGTAACCAGCTGTTCCCAAGGCAGGTACACTAAGGCAGATTTCACCTGACCATGTAACCAGCTGTTCCCATGGCCAGTACACTAAGGTAGATTTCACCTGACCATGTAACCAGCTCTTCTCAAGGCAGGTACACTAAGTTAGATTTCACCTGACCATGTAACCAGCTGTTCCCAAAGTAGGTACACTAAGGTAGATTTCACCTGACCATGTAACCAGTTGCTCCCAAGGCAGGTAAACTACCCTCGTCATCTACATAGGTTCATAGGTGTGTAGTAGGCTAATGGCCCTGGAGCCTTTACAAGCCTAGCCCATAGGATTTATCCCATCACTGCCTAGCAGGGTAATGAATGGCATCCTTACAGGCAGTTCCTGAAATTTACAAGGCCAGAGGTTTTAACATAATACCAAACCCTTAAATGAATTTTGTCCTGGATTATAGTTGTATTGTTCAGCACACACAAGGTTGGCAAGCACATCTAGCAAACTGACACACCTAAAAAAAGATTGCAAAACACGGGAACATACTATCTGGCAGACATTAAGGAAGGTTGACCTCCCTACCCCTCAACATAAAATGAACATCCTCTGTAGCTATACATTCTTCTAACAACAGCATCCACTCTCTTAAGTCCCCTAGGCTATGGTAGACTAAACACTGACAACTGAATCAGCTCCTTCCCTTGCATATATGATGGATCAGTGGTACACTCCCTTCCTTATATCTCTAGAGTCTAGGGTTCACACCTGATTTCTGCTCTTTCTGTGAGTTTTGCAGTTTCTCTCTGTCGATGTGTGGATTTTCTCCATGTACAACTACGCTTTGCTCCCAGACCCATGCTGGCTGACTGGGTAAATTGTTACTATATATGATATTTACCTTTGTCCTTGTGGCTTGGTTATAGCAGAAACATGTCTAAGGACCATTTACTTGGGTGACAAATGAATAAATAAAGGGATAACCAGTATGTAAACCTAAATAGATCCACATTTTTACATTTATTTCAGAGAATCTGGACATGGGTGGGAAATGAGTGTTGTAATATTCACCAGCTTAATCTGAACCAGGATGAACTCATCCCCCAGCAGACAAACATGTACATAGCAATCCCAGTTTCCTGCCACCAGACACACAGTATGGGAGATGGTTTCTCTCCTTGCTGGCATTCCATGCGTCAGCCTGACAGCTGTTGATCTCTCGTCAGGCAGTTTAAACATTAACTTGCTTTGATTCTTGTCTCAGCCCCCAGCACACACATAGTGAGAACTGCTCAGCTTTCCATCATGTGTGAAATGTTGCGTTTTCTAGGTATATCTCAAGTTTTTAAAACGAATACGTCAGCATAATGATGACTGTGTCAGCAGATAAAGAAACATAACAAGAGAGAAACAGAGAGAAGAATCTATGTATAAGATTTCATGGCAGAACTTTCTGTCTGTCTGCTCAGTCTCTCACTAACCAAAATATTATTTCCAACTTCTCAAGCCAAGCTAATGCCAATTAGAGGGAAAATTCACAGTCATTGCCATCAGATTTACGTATAGATTTCTGATGAGTTTTGTGTGCATATTTTATAGTGATAATATGAGTTATAAAGTCAGAAGACGATCTGTAAAATGCAGTTAAGGTTGTCATTTTATGCGTTAAGGCTGACACCAGAAATAGAATGTATGCTTAGTGACCGAGTCCATGAGGCCACCTACAGGGGACAATATATAGGAGAAATGGAGAGAAGGGAAATTCATAAGAGCAGGCTATCCCTGAAGAAGGCCTCTCAGCCTAATTCCTGTTCTGTTCCAGGGCTAGTTTTCTATTCTTAAAATAACAGTCTGCCACACATACACACACTCATATGCACAGAGCTGTCATGTCTATGAAGAGCAAATGAATCAGAAATGAACAAAAGCAGCAGTGGTACAGCTCTGCTTAATGGACCGAGTAACCAGTTTCAAGTGAAAAAACACCCAAGTTTTCAAATAGCATGAGCCTTTATTCTGGTGCTGAAAGTTACAAATTATCACCCAGACTATAGTTTTATACTCACTACTACACTTGCATCTAGATATAGAACACCTCACATACTCACACGGTAAAATAATTCCTAACTATATACTTGCATAACACAATCTGCAGCATGCATGTCAGCTAAATCATCTGGTGTGTGTGTGTTTATGTATATACACATGTATACACATGCTTACATGCAAACAGGCAGTCACAAACACACAGGCGCACATAGGCATACTGATGTATATATGCAATAGCTTTTAGATTACGGGTTGCTAAATTTATATGTACAAACAACACAAATACTGATACACAAAAATACACATGCATGTATAGATACAGATACAGATACATTAACAAACAGGCAAACACATATACAAACACGTTCTGTGCCACATATGCATAATCATACGTGCATAGATTTACTTGGTTTTTAATTACATTTTATAACTGGATAAAACTCTAGGTTTCTAGGTTATTTTAGGGAGATGCACAGAGTGGTATTTATAATTAGTATAAAATTATTGTTTGCACAGTTCTACACTTACAGTGCCACCACCCCACCACAACACATCCACATTTGCGTGCACACACATAAAATCATTCATGTCCACATGCTTATACAAACACTTGGACACATGCATAAAATCACAAATGTGCACTGACTTGCTTAACATAGCTGATATTTAAAGTCTATATTTTCATATTATCAGAACCCTTCATTTTGTTTTGAAAACTGAACAAGTCTACTGTCACGAAAGTGCTTTTTCTAGCTAGATCATAACTCGAGAATGGAATGTGTACAGGCCTGTACAAATCATGTCATTAAACAAAGTGACATGACACAAACGTAACGAGGAACAGTGATTCAAAGAGTATTAAGTGCTAGGCATTGCAGTCATGCTGTGGGTTTTAGACAACTCTCCATTTTTTTCTCATCAGAAACCTGTAAATTAAGCACAAAGTGTCATCATATGTCAGATTTTCTTAGAAGTCCTCCCCACCTTGTCTGCAGGCAATGCTTTTTGTGGACACAAGTTATTATGAACAGCGGTATGGAGCCAGATTGAGTGACTAGGGGTCAGTGACTGGTTAGCTATTTGAGATGGAACAAAATATGATTATTTTCTCTTCCATAAGGAATCTGGAAACTATTTTACCATTCATGCAATAAACTAGAAACATTTTATCAGTGACCAAATATTGCTAAATTAAAAACCAAACTCTGAACAAAGTAATCTGAAAACCAAAATAAAACTAACGTTGACAAAGCTCGTGGTCACATATGGGAGAAAGAAAGAAAGTGCTAAATAATCCTGTGTGACCGTGAGCTTTGACAATGTTTGCTTTATTTTTAATATTGCTAAATTACTTCTACTGCTTTTGTAGCTTTAAAAAATCTTTTTATAGTAACATAGTACACAACTGGCGGTATGTATCCAGAGTCTCAACTGGTTTAAACTACAAAAGGAAAACAAATGCTCAAAGCTTCAACCTGCCAAAAATATTTCTTTTTTTAATAAAAATAAAAAATACCTCTCTTTGGAGTATTTTAGCAGTAGCTAAAAAAAATTACAAAAAACTGGAAAACGAAGACTACTATTTCATTCAATAATGAATTTATCTGTTTAGCAAAATCAGTTTGTAATAATGAAATATTTATTATAAGAATGAGAGCTAAAATATGACCCATACGTTATTAGCTTGGGAAAAATTACGAAGTTTACTAGAAAAGTATTAATTGTAGTGGAAATGTTTCACATTTTGTTATGGATTTTGTAAATAGTATGTACATAGTTTCATGAGATTGTTAATAATTGTGTAAATGACTATTTTTTTGTTTTAAAATCAAATAAAAAAAATTAAAAAAGTAAAAAATAAATAAATAAAAAAGTGGTGCAACACAACATATTTTTTTGGTTCCTAGTGGTTTATTATTTTTTGTTTACTTTTTTTATAAAAGTGTTTTTTTGCATGGTAAAAGCCCTCTGTATCCTCCCATTTAGGGAACTTTGCCTCGCCATCCCTCTTACTTAAATATACCAACTCCATGGTCATACAGCTAATGAGAAAAGAGGGAACTCATACATACATCACATGTCTTACAGCACGCTAATAGAAACTGCACTAGCAGTCATTGTTAATAGAAAACGCTGACTATCCATTTAAAAGTCAATGAGTTTAAACTGAAGAGTAGCACTCTTATCCATTTGTAAATTGTCAATTAATAGGTTAGCCATATGGGTACTATTTACTTAAAAAATGACAAGTTAAAATAAAATAAAATTCTTATGATTAAAAAGTAGTTTACTACAGATGTGAACAGTTCCCAAGAGTTTATTATCTAATAGCTAAGGCACTAATCTTTGCTTGGCTACATCTGCCACATTACTTACACACTTTGATGCTGAACTTGGTGGGGGGCTCAGTCCGTCTCCAAAAAAGGGATACTTGTGCCCAGCAGCATCAAGGAGTTCCAGAAAAAGTCTATTTAAATAGTTTAATGTTAACGAGTCGTACTTTTGAAGCAAGAGAAGGTAGGTCAATGCTTAGCTACGACTGACAACATATCATGTAGGAAAAGTAATGGCTGCCCTTTGCTGCACACAAACGATATTCTTCTGTGTCACCAGTAACCTAGCTTTGGGAATGAACCCAAATTGTCATGAGGCTGTCCAGAAATGAACTAAGCACCTGTAGGGTTTCTCTATGCTTTGATGTGATGAAGGCTGGGCACTGACCTAAGCGATGGAGCTCTGACAGAAGCTGGAGAAATGATGCTCTATTTCGCATGTGAAAAAGAAGACCATAACTGGATACCATGAGTGAATTACATGCATGAGTATTAGTGTCCATAGAGGAATTGTAGTGTCCATAGCTGAGCAAGTAGCATGCTTGCTTTTGGTGCTGAGAAATCAAGAGACTCTGGGTTATATTCCTAGTGCAGGTGGTTTTGTTTCTTTTCCAATACACTGTAGGAAAATACTGGGGGAGATGCTGCACTCTGGTGTGTGTCATCCTTTCCGTGAGACTTTAAAATTAGGTTCTTTCTGCTGGAACTGGTGGTAACTCATACAGACATAAAGATCACAGAGCACATATTGACAAAAGCAGGGGTTCTTAAAAAAACTACATTTGTCAAACAGTAAAAAAATGATTAAAAATCACAAAAACAAACAAAAATGTACACAAATACAAAACTGTAGAGTAATGTCTGTACAAATGCAGAAGAGCAGATTAGCATGCAGACTAACACAGAACAGTAGATTGGCAAACCAAAACAGTGAAAACGATCAAACCATGCATCATATCAATAGAGAGGCACAGAAACAGTTAATTCCCCCAATCTTTTTGCCATAGCCAACAGAATGGCATGAAATAAGGGCACTCATGGTCCATATCTTATTATATAAAACAGCCTGACACCTGGCAAGCCATATAAATCAAAGTCTTGAGATAAAAACTTTAACCATAGGTTCAGTATGGCTATGCAATGGGTACCATAATCTTCATGCAAATGTGTTGTGAAATGTAAACATGTAAATCTGTGACATGGGAAACATTTGAAAACCTCATCCCAAAACCCTGCTATATGTTGACAAGCTACATAAATATATATACACATAGCATCTATGTCAACAACATGGTCTTGACATGTCCTTTCAGCCTGAACTTAATATGTCATGTTTCCTTCAACAAGAAGCTTATTCCAGGAAAGTTGCCAATACAAATTTTCCCATGCAGGGATGCTGGCATAAAAATGGGGCCTATGTCTGATGCCAGCTAAATGTTTATAAGTTAAGGAAGCTTGCCCATCTTCCAAACAAAAAACTGCCATAATCATTTTGTGCGAAAGTTTCCTGTGCTTTTATTAGGTCCCAATGTTTATCTTCCACAGGAAATACCTAACTGGTAATCTCTTAACCTGAATACATTCAAAACATTGAGGGTTCAAAAGTTCAAAATGCAAAATATCAAACCTCTGAAAGTCAAAAAAAAAATTAAAACAAAAAAATACAAAACAGTTTCTTTTGCACAGGGGCAAGTCCTCCTATACACATGACACATCCCCTGCAAATGTATTTATTTAACATTTTTTGACAGGGGAAGTCTGAGTAGGACATAACCTATTTTCAGCAGGAGCCCTGGGAGAAATGTTCTAGATGCATGTCTTTAGAATGTGTAAGGAAACTGGAGTACCCAGAGAAAACCCATGAGAACACAGGGAGGATATTCAGACTCATAGGTTCATAGGTTGGTACTAGGCTATCAGCCCTAGGGCCTATACAAGCCTAGCCATAACAATTCCCTGGCTATTTCTTCCCACACTATTTACTTCCCTGGACCACTGTCTAGCAGGGCGACTGATGTGATCCCTGGGGTGAATTTCCTTTCTCCCATCCAATCATCAAGGTTCCTTTTGAAGAGGGACAAAGAGGCATTCTGCTTGACATGTATGGGCAATCTATTCCAGAGTTTGGGGAGTCTCTGGGTCAGAGACCTATCCCTCCAGCATGTTTAGTTTATTGTGATGACAAGGTTTAGATCCCTGGAGCGTATGCCTCTGAGGGATTGGGATTTCTTTAAGTGTAGCATGTCCAACAGCTCAGGGTTTGACATGGCCTTGTATGTTAAGCAGAGATCGCCTCTGACTAGACGATATGTGACAGAGTATAGCTGGAGTTTTTTAAGGTGGTCAGTGTAGGGCATCTGCTTTAGGCCTGTGATTCTTTTAGTGAGGTATTTCTGCGGCCTTTCCTGTTGTTGCAGATGTCTTGAGAGGTACATACCAAATGGGGCGTTGTATTCTATAATGGGTCTAATGAGGGATGAGTACAGTGGGACAATGACCTCCTTTTTTCTGGATGAAAAGCCCTTAGTGATGAGGTGTACCACATAGAAGGATTTCCTGACTGTTGTGGCGATGTGATTATCGAAGATGAGACCACTGTCCACCTGTGTTCCTAAGTCTCTTATCACACTTTCAGTGTTTAGTGTACTGCCACCTATATGGTAATTCACGGGTACATTTTTTTTCCCAAAGGGGATAATTATACATTTCTTGGCATTGAGCTTGAGCCCATGGCTCTGGCACCAAGCATCTGTTTCTGTAAGGCCCTTTTGTAGAGTATCCACATCATTTGGGGATTCAGTAATGGCTCCCAGTTTGCAGTCATCTGCGAACTTTGTTAGCCAGAGTCCCTTAGTGTTGGCCTGTACTTCAGAGAAGTAGATGCCAAACAAGAGCGGTCCCAGGACTGAACCCTGAGGTACTCCACTTGTCACTTGTCTGGAGCTGGATTTGGAGTTGGCTACTTTTACAGTGTGGGTTCTATCAGTAAGCCAGTTAGCAACCCATTGGGTGACGTAGGGATTAATGCCCAGCTTAGTAAGTTTATCGATGATTCCAGAGTGGGGGATGGTGTCAAAGGCTATGGCAATGTCTAGATAGGCTGTGTGGACCACCTTACCCTTTGTCCATGGCTCTGGAGACTGATTCAAAGAAGTCAATTAAGTTCAGGAGATAAGATCGGCCCTTTACGAACCCAAACTGGGTGGGGTCCAGTGTTTGAAGGTTGCCAATGTCTTTGTTTATAAGTTCCATGATAATACGCTCCATGGCCTTGCAGATAAGGCTCGTCAGACTGATGGGAGAGTAGTTTCTGGGATCCAAGGTGGATCTTCCCTTGTGGAGTGGGATAACTGTAGCTCTGTGCCACTCAGTGGGCATGAAACCTGTGGTGAGGCTATGATTAAACATGACACTTAGGTGAGGTGCCAGTTCATATTGTAGTTCATGCAATACACAGCCCGGGATGTCATCTGGTCCCATGGATGCTGTATTCTTAGCTTTGGAGAGTTCGTTTTTTACCTGTGTGGCCGTTATTACCAGAATTTGGCAATCTTCCGGTATTGAGATGGGCCATTTAGGGGGTGAGAGGGAGGTGAAGTTGGCACTGAATCGATCTGCCAGGATATTGGCAATATCCTTGGGCTCAGTATATTTAATGCCATTCTGTTTTAGCTCAGAGCAGATCTGAGCATTGCCATTTAGATTCTTGACATAGTTGTAGAATGCCTTGTGGTTGTCTTTGGAATCTTTGGCAATTTTATTTTCATAACTAGCTTTGGAGGATTTTATGAGGGATCTCAGTTTCTTACTGAGGCTGGTAAGGGAGTTTTTTGCATCCTGGGATTTTCCTCTTTTCTGCAACAGTTTCTTCCTTTTGTTGTAAAGTTTGTTTATGGCAGGGGACCACCAGATTGGCTTCCATTTTTTGGATGAGAGCATCCTGGTTCTATTTGGGATGGCACGATTCATGCATGAGTGGATGTGCACGTGCAGTGCCTTAGTGTAGGATTCAGCAGTTGAGCTTTCAGTTCCCGTCTGCATGGGTGTCATGAAGTTTGTCACTTCTGACTTGAGTAGCATGAAGTTGGCTTTGGAGAAGTTTTTTATGGAGGTTTCCTTACTGGGGGGTGGGGGTGGGATGTGGATGTTAAGGGTGATTAGCTTATGGTCAGTCCTGACTAACGAGGGGGTGACCATAGGTGTGGAGCATTGATTTCCCATGTTGGTAATGACCAGGTCTAGGATATTGGAGCCCCTGGTAGGACTATGGATTAGTTGATCCAAGGCATTGGAATTTATGAATTCCAAAAACCGTTGGGCAAAGGTGCTGGTACATGAGTAGTTTTCCCAGTTAATGGCAGGGTAGTTAAAATCACCCAGTATTAGGGTGTTTGGTTCTATCTTAATATTTTCCAGTATGTTTAGAAATGTGTAGTGAGAATCTTGGGGTATGGTGGGAGATCTGTAACAAGCTACAATTTGGATTGCAGTCTTACCTAGTGTTAGTTGCACCTGGAGAATTTTAGATGCATTGTGTTGGGCAACTAGCCTGGTGGTGTGAATATCCTTGGTGAATATTGACACTCCTCCACCTTTAGTGTTTCTGTCCTGGTTTGGTGGCTGAAAAGTGTGGTAAGAGTTGTAGCCTGGTATTGCAGGGGTGCTGTCTGGAGCCTTGAACCAGGTCTCAGTTACTGCACAGATATCGATGTTCTCCATTTTTAGGAGTGCCTCGAGAGAGTGCATTTTGAGGTTTAGACTTCTAGCATTGAGTAGCATTACCTTCAGATTTTGCATGCTTGTACCTGTTACAGTGGTGGTTTTGTCCTTTGAACTTTGCCTAAAAAAGGCAATATAGGGGTGGCAAGAGCCTTAGCCAGTAACCTGAATCCCAGGGGCGACAGGTGCAGACCATCTCTGGCAAAGCATCGTGGTCTGTCGATCATGTTGTCCCAGGCAGACAGATACTGGATCCCCTTTGAATGACACCAGAAGCTTAGCCAATTGTTGAAGTCAATCATTTTGTCTTTATATTGTGGTATCATTCTGGGTGAAGGCAGGATGCTACTCAGGGCTAGGGTCATACCTGCCTGGGCCACATAATCCAAGAGCTCTTCCATGTCTCTTTTCATGTAGTCCAGGGCGGTACATCTCAAGTCATTCACTCCAACATGGACAATGACAGAGTAATATTTGTACTTGTTGTGGAGTGACTTGAGTGCATGCGTTATGTGGCGGATCCTGGCACCCGACAGGCAGCTGACTGTAATTTTCTCCTTGTTCAGCCTGGTGAGTGGGACATCAGTGTGCCGGATTATAGAGTCACCTATGACTAAAGTGTTAGGTACATTGTCTTGCCTTAGGGGCTGTTGCTGGGTGGCACACTGGTGTTGTGAACTATGTGACACTTTGGTTGTGATTGGTGTTTGTTTGCGTTTCAGCTTCAGAGGTCCATGTTGCTTGGGCAGGTTACAGT
The DNA here is from genome assembly GCF_019279795.1 of Protopterus annectens. Classification (NCBI taxonomy): domain Eukaryota; kingdom Metazoa; phylum Chordata; order Ceratodontiformes; family Protopteridae; genus Protopterus; species Protopterus annectens. Next base: position 1,117,725,779 of record NC_056747.1, on the reverse strand, counting down.
TAAGGGCCTCTGCATATGTGGATTTAGTGTTGCTATATGTGTGTGTTGATGGTGTGGGTTTAGAAGGGCTATGTGTTGCTTGAGGTGTAGTGTAGGTGTTAACCTTCTCCTCTTGACTGTCTAGCACAATCTTGGGTGGAGAGAGCTTTGCTTCCATTTTGGCTATGTAAGTGCATCTCTCACAGGTTGTAGTGTTGGGTGGTTGGAGGAGAGGGTTGTCTGTGTACATGAGGCAATTGCTGCATTGCCCCAGTATGCCCAGATTCACCAGGTGGACAGGAGAAATTACCAGAAGCTGACCCTTGGACATGCCTGGTTTGGTGCTTTTTTTTGTTTTTTGTTAAGTACAGGAGCTGTTTTCCCTTACCTTAGCAAGGTACTTTGCAATTATAGGCTGTTTAGTGCCTACTGTTAATTTCTCCTTATTAACAAGGAGAGTTGAGTGCTTGTATCAGTTTAAGGCTTCCTAGTGCTTTCCAGCAGGTATTAGAGCAAGTGCTAGTCACAGGGATGCTTAAAGGTAAGATGAAAAAAAAAAATGCACACTGCAGTGTGCACTAGAGAAGTTAGATGTGAAAGTCGGTAACTTAAGTTTTACCTGTTTAAAAAGTTAAGGTTTAGTGGAGAGTTACTATTTTTAAAACAGCAAGATGGATTGAAAGGGGTGGTCACTTTTGTTTTCTGGTACTATGGAATACAGTAGGATGGCCAATAAATTTAAATAGTTGAAGGGGAGGGATTTCAAAAATGATGATTTTGTGATTATTCACACAAGTCAGTGAAAGTAGAGAGGAAATGAGATATATGGTCAGATTAACATAAGAGGCAGGCAACTAGAAAGACAGTGGTATTTAACAAAACAACCATAACTGGGTGGGAGGGCAGGAAAAAAATTCTGCTTGACTCAGAAGAGACAGAGCTGTGGTCTCTTTTGAAGTTTTAATATGCTGTTAAAGCAGAATGCAAGTAAAACACAAGGTAAAGAAAACAAACCACAGTATTCAAAATATAAAAGGCAATAAAGTAATACAAAATACAAAAAAATAAAAGCAAACTAACCTTTCCTTCACAGCAAAGTGTAGTAGAGTCTGGATGAGCCTTTCTGGTAAGACTCCACACAGAAGACACCCCAGCCAAGAATCGAACTGGAGAGCCTCTTGTGGGGAGGCTACAATGTTAACCACTGCACCACCAACTCCAAGAATGCCAAGATTTGGGGAAAGAGCAATCATCTGATCATCTGAAATAATAAACTGGTTTGATGTTCCAAACGTTCAACCAATGTATGTTTAGCACCATAGGCCAAATGAATGACTCTCCTCTCAACTTGGTGTCACCTACTAAGTGACATATTTTATTTGCAAAAATACTGTCCCTAAAATCCTAATATTGCAGGTACATGTAAAGCCCTAAAAGTTACTAAGCCTGTTATGAATGGCAGATAATACCAAGAAAAATGTAGGTAAATGAGAAAAATATCTGAATGAACTAGTTGTAATCCACCTTTGTCAACGTCATTATAAGTAACAGACACTTTCATGAGGTTCAAATGTGATCACTCAAAAAGTAAAAATATATATTTAGCACTTGCGTCTCCTGCTAAGTCAGTAGCATATATACCCCAGCAAAATATCACTACATACCCATGATGGTCCTATTGATGAGATAATCCTTCCTTTGGAAAGGCAACTTGAATTTCTTCCACAGCACAACTGCATTTTCTGCTTGTTGCCGCAATTCTGACCAATGTTCAAAAGACTTAGCGCTGTCCAGAATCAATGCTAAGGATGTTTAGTGGGTGATGAGTAAAAACCTTTCCTTCTGTTACACCACTCTCGGTAGTCTTTATACTTATCTGCATTAAGGAAGGGCCTCACTTGACTCAAATGCAACTCAACAACATGAAGCATATCCCCATGCTAGATGTGTTTCTATTTGTCAAAACAATATCATCTGCATAAATCAAAAGAGAGGGCAAAGAATATCATGAACCGGACATAATCAAGTATGTCAGAACTCTGTCTTACATATTAAGTCTACTGCATTCATAACAAAAAATATAACCACTCCAGAGGCAGCCCTGTGTGGCATTCCTCCCCACCCTGATCTTGTCTGAAAAATCAACCATTGACCACCTTGTAAACCCATGAGAACTACAGCCTAGTATTAACCTATGACCCCATGAACCTATACATGCATGAACACACTAATAAATAAGCTCAGTTGTAATGTTAAAGGAGTAATTCCAAGCATAGTTAGAGCTATAAGTAAAAAAAATCATACACAAAACAGTCATTATCCCATCCCACTGACATTAACATTAGTTTTTGTAAACTGCACAGATAATGAATGAACAGAAAAAAGTTACAAACTGATGTTGAACATTTTAAGCTATTGCTAGTTTAATCAAACTATAAACAGTTTAAGAGGACATATGGCAGAAGGTGTCATCAATAATGCTGAAGGGGTTAACAAAACAACTATATTATTTAATAGAATGTCTGCTATAAGTCTTACATGCTCATTCTAGATTTACAAACCTGAACAAGGTTATAACAAAGTAGCCTGATTTGTTACCACTCTTCGCTCAAGAGCACGCCACTGTGAAGCCCTAAGTAGTCTAAACTGGATGGAACTTCCAAACTATCTCATTACTCTCAACTACAAATAATACACAGCGTCACTTATCACGCAGACAAATGTCCATCTTTACTAAACCTTCTGCAGGAATATTCACCTGACAAAGCTCTGCAGTCCAACAATAAACTCCTTCTATTAACAGCATTCTATAACACAGCTAGAGACTCCCTTTATTTTCACCATGTCACAAAACTTTGGAACAAAATTTCCCTAACATTGTGATTCACTGAAAATTTGCAGGTTAAATCTCATCTACAGCTACGCCTGAAAGAATCTTGGATTTGTTGCTCTCTATAACAACTGGTTAATTAAACTACCAAATTAAATGTACAAATATCAAATTGCAATTTAATTTATATACCCACGATAGACAACCACTGTAGTGTAATGTTATTCAACAGTTTCTCTTCCAATGGTCTATTAATTCAGTTATCCACCATTATTCTGTTATTCATCTGCCTTTTTATACAGAATAACAACTCAATTTCTTAACATCCAAATACCTTAAACCTGTATTTCTGCTATATGATTACTTACAGGTTCAAATGTATGTGCTAGGCTAACAGCCACTTGGGCCTTTTCAAGCCTAGCCATGCATCCCAAATCTTAAAGTTCTGGTACCCTTGATAAGTGTAAGCAGAATCTTGGATGATGGAACATTTACAAGCAGAAGCCTGTAAGATGAACCACTTACAGACCGCTTGTGTCCATTATTGACATAGGTACCAAACCAAGGATGAATTTCCACTTCCACATCCAGTTGTCCAAGATAAACTTGAATTGGGTTAAGGATGATATCTGCTGCATATAGTTGGGGAGCCTGTTCCAGATAAGGGGTAGTCTCTGAGATACATACCTGTCTCTCCAGCAGGTCCTGGGGGGATGGTTGGCATAATGCTTAAGGCTTTAACCTATTTATATCACAAACAAGGTTTAACTCTTTAGAATGGGTAATTCCTGTGTTGCTTGTTTTCTGGCTGTGACAAAAGGAGATACTGGCAGCATGGCTAGCTGGAATTTTGTAAATAATTTATTTTATTTTATTTTACATTTGTTAACTGGGAAAGTCCGACTTGGAACGAACCAATTTTCAGAGGAGGCCCGGGGAGAAATGCTCCAGATGTATGTCTTTGTAATAATTATATGTCATTGGTGAATATCGAAATGATTTATACAAGATGCTTGTGTTACAAATGTATTATAGGATCATAGGAAGTTATAGGAGATCATAGGAGAAATGCTCCAGATGTATGTCTTTGTAATAATTATATGTCATTGGTGAATATCGAAATGATTTATACAAGATGCTTGTGTTACAAATGTATTATAGGATCATAGGAAGTTACTAGGCTATCGACCCTAGGTCCTTATAAGCCTAGCCAAGAGTTTAGCCCATCTTTAGACAAGTCAGCATTTAAAGCCCCTGTCCATCAGGGACATAAGTGTAATCCCAAGGGGGTATTTTGTTTCCCATCCAGTTGTCCAGGTTGAACTTAAAAATGGGATAATGAGGTACTCTGCTTGATGTGGAGAAGGAGTCTGTTCCACAGATGGGTGAGTCGCTGGGGCACAAATCTGTCCCGCCAACAAGTCCTATTGATGTCACAGACCAGGTTGAGGTAGTGCGTGTGGGTTACTCAAGTGGAGCTTGACTTGTGGATATGCAGCAGTCCCATCAAGGTGGGGTCTGAGATTGCTTTGTATGCCAGACAGAGGTCACATCTGAGGAGTCTGTATGAAACTGAGTAAAGGGACAGGGCTTTTAGCCTCTCTGTGTATGTTACATGTTTGAGGCCCTGGATTGTCCTGGTGATATTAAAACTGTATGTCGTGTATATCAAACTGTACAGACGTGTGTTGAAAAGGTATTTATAGAGTGCTGTGTTTGAAATGTACCCATAGTGTGTCCTACTGGAAGAGAACAGAAATGTACCTGCACTACTGTAACTGTTTAAATGTATACCACTAGAGGTAACAACATCCTTGACCTGGTCACTACTAACATGGGCGACCATTGTTCTACACCAATAGTCAGCTCCTCCCTGGTTAGATCCGACCACAAACTAATCACCTTGGAAACACACATCCCTCCCACCCCTCCCAAAGGTAACCACCATGAAAAGCTAACTTTGGGCTCCTAAAAACAGAGGTGGCTAACTTCAAGGCACCCATGCAAATGGAGAATAGTTGCATGACCGCCAAATCATACACCAATGCACTGTATGAATATGTGCACAAATGCATGGATCTCGCCATACCCAATAGAACAAAGACGCTCTCCTCTAAAAAAAGGAAGCCAATCTGGTGGTCTCCTGCCATAAACAAACTCTACAACAGAAGGAGGAAACTGATGTAGAATAAGGTGAAGTCCCAAGACTGAAAAAACTTCCTTATCAGCCTCAACAAAAAGTTAAGATCCCTCATCAAATCCTCTAATGCTAGCTATAAAAACAGGATTGCAGCAGATAGCAAAGACAACCACAAGACCTTCTATAGTTATGTGAAGAATCTTCACGTCAATACCCATATTTCCTCTGTGCTACTGCACAATGGTACCTCCTATACCGAGCCAACAGATATTGCCAATATACTGGCCATCAGATTCAGTGCCAACTTTACCCCTCTCCCCCCCAAAGGACCAATCATAATACCAGTAGATTGCCAGGCACCCATTATTACTGCTGCACAGGTTAAAACAGCACTGTCCAAGGCCAAGAATACAGCTTCTATGAGACCTGACAATATCCCTGGCTGTGTTCTACATGAACTACAGAGTGAACTGGCACCTCACGTGTGCCCTGTTCAATCACAGCCTCACCTCAGGGTTTGTCCCTACCAAATGGCACACAGCTACAGTCATCCTTCTCCACAAAGGAGGAGTGATTACAGACCCTGGGAACTATTGTCCCATTAGCCTAATGAGTCTGATATGCAAAGCTATGGAATGCATCATCATGGACCTAATAAACAAGGCTATAGGGAATCTCCAAACTCTGGATCCCACACAGTTTGGTTTTGCGAAGGGTAGATCATGCCTGCTCAACCTGGTCGACTTCTTTGAGTCAATCAACAGAGCTGTGGATGAAGGCAAGGTAGTTCATACAACCTATCTTGAGCTAGCCAAGGCCTTTAATACCATTCCCCACTCAGGAATCATAGAAAAACTCACTAAGCTAGACATCAACCCGTATATCACTAGGTGGGTTGCAAACCGGCTCACAGATAAAGCCCACAGTGTGAAAGTAGCTGACTCCAAGTCAGACTGATGACCAGTCATGAGTGGAGTCCCACAGGGTTGGGTCTTGGGTCCTCTCCTGTTTGGTATCTACTTCTCTGAAGTCCAGGCCAACACTAAGGAACTCTGGCTGACAAAGTTCAGAGACGATTACAAGTTGGGAGCTATTATTAACTCCACAAGTGATGCTGACATCCTACAGAAAGGCCTCACTGTGACCACTAACTGGTGTCAGAACCATGGCCTTAAGCTCAATACCAAAAAATGTGTCGTCATCCCCTTTGCGAAAAACCCGGCTCCCATTAATTGCCACATTGACAGTAGTCCACATTGAACACAGAAGGCGTTATAAGAGATCTGGAAACACAGGTTGACAGCAACCTCTCTTCTGACCACCACATTGCCACTGTGGTCAGAAAGTCCTTCTATGTGGCACATCTCATTACTAAAGGTTTTGCATCCAGGAAGAAAGAGGTCATTTTCTCCCTCTACTCTTCCCTCATTAGGCCAGTCATTGAGTACAATGCCCCATTTGGCATTTACCTCACTAGACACCTGCAACAACTGCAGAGGACTCACAAAGAGGATCCTAGGCCTTAAACACTTGTCCTATATGGACAGACTCAAAAAATGCCAACTATTCTCTGTCTCATATTGCCTACTTAGAGGCGATCTCTGCTTCACTTACAAAGCCATATCTGACCCAGATCTGTTAGAAATGCTACATCTAAAGAAATCCAAATCCCTCCGCACCACATGCTCCAGAGACCTCTACCTCATTACCACAATCAACAGAACATGCTGGAGGGACAGGTTCATAACCCAGAGACTGCCCATGCTATGGAGTAGACTTCCCATACATGTCAAACAGTGCACCTCACTGGCCCTCTTCAAGAAAAGTCTTGATGAGTGGATGGGAAATAGAAAATTCACCCTGGAGGTCACTCCAGTGGCTCTACTCGACAAAGGCACTGGGAACTAAGGTCGGGTGGCACAATGCCAGGGTAATCCTATAGGCTAGGCTTGTAAAGGCTCCAGGGCCATTAGTCTAGTACACACCTATGAATCTATGAACCTATATGCTTAACAGAGGAAACTGGAGGGTTAACCTCAGTCCAGCAAACTTTAGAAAAATATCTGAAATTAAATTACTTTATAGGCTATGCAATAAACAGGCTATTGCTCAAGTTTTCAATGCTGCTAGAGACAAAAGGCTGTACTAGGAAGATTTCTGTATTGTCTTTGGAGTGAACTAACTGCTACATTTGAAGCATGAAAGGATGCAATTGTTTTATGCCTTCCAGCAGATACCAAAGATCTGAGCAAAAGCCCTTGTCTGTATATTTTTACAGGTAGATGCTAAATGTTGCCAGCTTATAGCAATGGGGGTTTTGACCTGGAAACTTGAAGCCAGATGACCAGAAATGATGTCATTCTGCAAGCTATCCCAGCAGTAATATTTTAGATATTAATTTGAGAAGTCTCTTAGTGAGACAGAACATTCTGCATTCGATATTGGACCTGACAACAAGAACCATTCACATCATCTGCCTTGCTCTAATGAAATAAGTTTCTAGGGAACAGCATAATTCTCTTAGATCAGTCAGGAATATAGTAAAACTTAGTTTAGATGTTTTTCTTTATTTGTGTGAGCCTGTACTGCAATGTTATTTTAAATATTTCCTGTGGTTTTGAACTCTGATGTCACTGTGAATATATATTTAGTATTGTCTTGTTCTTTTATTGTTTATTACTAAATATATGTAAACTTTTCATTGTGGCTGATATGTGTAGAGATATTTAAGTTTTGAGAATGCTTGCATATTTATTTGGTGACACTGTGTGGGCCACTCCTAATAGCCTTGCTCTTTGTCAAACTACCATTTGTAGTAGTATTAATATTACACAGTAAAATTGGAAATCCTTTGTTAAGGGCCCTAAAGTAACTGATAAAGAGTGACTGGTAGCAATGGTAACCATCTTATAATCTGGGCAGAAGGAGGCATAGCTAGTAAACCTGTGCCAGCATTTTCCAGGTGTATGTGTGTGTGTGTGTGTGTGTGTGTGTGTGTGTGTGTGTGTGTGTGTGTGTGTGTGTGTGTGTGTGTGTGTAAATCAAACCTCAAAGGCAGCTACTTGGTAATGGAGAGGAAGCACTAGTTGGACAGAGAGGGTGCTGAAGGTCTTGGCTTGGTCACTCAGCTGAGATCTCAACTCTATAGCTGTGCCACTGGGGAGTCTTATTGCAGATCTGAAGGAAGAGGGAGAAACCAGCCCTGGACTGACTGCAGTCTCTGTGTGCCCTTAAGGGAAACTGCACTTGATGCAGAGAGCTGCATATGGAAATACTGTTTGTGTACCTGTTATCCTTCCCAGTGAACATCCCCCACTGTTGCCAGTGGTGAGGATTGAGGCTCCTTGATTACTGGTTGGCAGTGGTGGGATCACCACATCACATACTGGGATTCAGTGGTGCAGATATTGAACTCCTGCATCCTGTAAACAGTGCTCTCTAAAGAAGATGTTTGTACTCTGAAGCAGCCACATGGTAGATATTCAGAGTTTCATATCACAATAGTTTTATTTAGATTTTGCTAGCTTAGTTAGTCAGGGAGAGCAGGCAAGGATGTCAGCTGAGGATCATGGCAAGCAGACAAGGAATCAGTTGGCTAAGATGCGCCAAGCCAAAGGATTGGGGTATGCCAACCTGACTAAAGGGCAAATGATTGCAGCCTTAACCACAGCTGTATGACAGAACAGCAACCAGTAAGACCGGCAGACTGGCCTTGGGGATATACAGCTCTCAGAAAATGGACAGTTCATCTTTTCCTCAAAGGACTTAAAATCCATCTTGAGTTAAAGAGACTTGAACTGGAGGCCAAACATTTGTAAGTAGAATCAGCAGAGAGACTGTGGTGTTTGTAGGCTGAAGAAAATGATAGACTTAGACATTTGGAGGCTGAAGAAAATGAGAGGCAGAGGCAACATGAAAAGGAAATGCTAACTCTTTGCCAGGGGCATGGAAGAAATGGGAAGGAATACCTGAACCCCAGAAGCAATAAAGATCAGTAAATTTCTTCCAGAATTTACAGAGGGTGATAATTTTGATAGTTTCATCCATATGTTTGAAAGGGTATGTAAACAGTATAATGTTAACCAAGGGCTCTGGGTACGGTTCCTTACCACCTTACACCATGGTGAAGCTGTAACTGTTGTTTCTAAATTGTCTAATACTGATTACTTAAATTATAATACACTTACATTTTTTATTAGAGTGTTGTAAGTTAACACCTGAAGCTTATAGAAAAAATTTTCTTGAGCATAGGCACAAGGGAGATGAAACTGTGTGTAATTATATTGCTCAGTTAAGCACTTATTTTCATAGGTGAGTGAGTGGCTGTCAGGCCACCACTTTTGAAAAGCTGGCAGACCTTTTGCTGAGGGAACAAGTTCTTAGCACTTTACCTGAGGACATGAGAATCTGGTTAGCAGATACAGAATGCAACACCACAGATGTGTTGGGAAAAAGGGAGACCTATACCTAGCAAACAGGGCATCACTGCACAGGAAAGGAATACTCAGTGCTGCACATGGGTATAAGAGAACTCATGGTGGGCAGCCTAATCCACCCCAACAGAGTCCACCAGTAGCAGGGGAAGCCATTTGTTCAGGTACATGGCCAGGATCAATGGTAAAATGTTTTAAATGTAACCAGTGGGGCCATGCAACATATAGATGTCCATGGAGGCAAAGTGGGGAGCAAAAGGTGGGGGAGTCAGCAAGTGGGAATGACAGAATGCCAGTGATAAGTTGTCTGGAGACAACAAGGGTACCAAACTACCACAAGAGGTTATATCCTTCCTTAGTAGATGGGAAACAGGTCACTACTAAGATAGGCACAGTCTCTGACCTAACCATTGTGAAGCCTGCAATGGTTAAAGAGGAGCACTACTTGCTTGAGCAGTCTAATCGAGTCAGAGCTTTAGGAGGGACCTCATTCCAAATACCTTTGGCTAAGGTTCACCTTGACAGGGCGGGTGGAAAAGGAAGCATGGGAGTAGGTGTGTATAAGGATATCCCTGCAGATGTCCTAATAGGGAATAATGCAGTACCTTGTGTGCATGCAGTTACATGCAGTCAGGCTAGGAAACAAGCATGTGGGTCTAGTAGCTTGGGGGAGACCCAGACAGCCTGCACACTTGCAGCCAGGACTGGTGAGGTGGTTAATTCAGGGAAGGAGCTACTCTGTAGCAGTGAAACTGAAGGTGAGCCACAGCTGCTTGTGGGTACTGATGTTCCCTTGGACAGAGTGACTGCAAAGGTAGAGGTTAGTAGTAATACCCAGGCTGACAGTGAGGCACCACTGTCAGAGGATGCCAGACTTCCTGTGGAAGGGGATCTGAGAAGGGTTACAAAGAGAGAGTTGAGACAGGATCAGCTCAAAGACCCTACATTTCAGGGCTTGAGGGAGGTAGCCAGGGAGGCACCAGATTCTCAAGGAAAAGGGGAATCTGTATACGGGAACAAAGGGCTACTGTATAGAGAGTGGACCCCTGAGAGAGGGCTGGAAGGTGAGGTAATACAGCAGTTGGTAGTGCCCAGAGCCTACCATCTGGCACTTCTAGCCAGAGCCCATGACATTCTCTTTGCAGGTCATATGGACATAAAGCGTACCAAGAGATTTATTATGCAGAGCTTTTATTGGCTTGAGATTTCCTGGGTTGTAACACGGTACTGCAGGACCTGTGAGCAATGCCAAAAAGTAGGCAAGGCAGGAGACAAGTTCAAAGCTCCTTTGATGCCTTTGCCTGTGACTGAAGAGACATTTCAGAAGGTAGTTATAAATATTGTGAGGCTTCTGATTACCCAAAATTCCACAGGAAAGAAGTATATCCTAGTGGTATTGGATTACGCTACCAGATACCTTGAGGCAGTGGGTCTGTCCTCCATTGAGGTAGAAAAGGTGTCAAATGCTTTGTTAGAGATTTCATCAGGGTTGGTTTCCCAAAAGAAATACTGACTGACAGAGGTGCCAGTTTCATGTCAGACCTGCTGGCTTGTCTGTGAGAGTGCTGTAGGGTGAATCACCTAAAGACCTCCCCCTACCATCCCCAAACTAATGGTCTGATGGAGGGGTTATACTCTACACTAAAGATCATGCTATGGGCATTTGTAGACCAGTTTAAGTGGGCATGGGACACATATTTTCCCCATCTGTTGTTTGCTTACAGAGAAGGACCCCAGGATTCCACAGGTATCTCAAATTTTGAGTTGTTTTATGGGAATAGGGTGAGGGGACCTCTAAATTTGATTCTTGAAGGGTGAGAGGGTGAGTGTGAATTCCACAAGAAGTCTGTTGTAGCATATGTCCTAAACCTCAGGACAAGTCTTGGGGAACTCATGGGCTTGGCCCAGGAGTACCTGGCAGAAGCCCAACAATAGAAAAAGGTCTGGCATGATAGAAATGCTTGAACTAGAGAGTATGCTGTGGAGCAGCAGGTTATGGTTCTCATTCCTGTCAGACACAACAAGCTGCAGGCAGCTTGGGGGGGGGGGGGCCTTCAAAGTGGTAAGGAAGGTCAGTGATGTTAACTACATGGTAGAACTGCTAGGCAGAGGCAGGGGCACAAACCGTACCATGTTAACATGATGAAATCTTCCCCATGATAGGAAGAACCTTGTGCTAAGTATTTGCAGTAGGAGGCAGGAGGAATCTGATGGGGATATACGGCTACAGGAAGCCAGCCAGCAAAATCCCAAGTTACTATAGTGGAGCCTATGGTAGCAGGCATATGATATGATAGTGAAGCACTGTACTGGGGTCAGCAATGCCAAAGCAGCTGGAATCGCAAGAGAGGGAATGGAGTAATGCATTCTCAGATAGGCTCATTCCTCTCAAGCAATGTTTCTCAAGGGTCACTTGAAAAATTAGATTGAGTATTTGAAAGGGGGAAGAAGTGTGACAAAGGGAGATAATGCCAGCACAGCTAGCTGGAATTTTGTAAATAATTATATGTCATTGGTGAATACCAAAATGATTTATACATGATGCGTGTGTTACAAATGTATTAGAACTGTATGTCATATGTGTATCAAACTGCTTGTACAGATGTGTGTGTTGAAAAGGTATTTGTAGAGTGATGTGTTTGAAATATAATCACAGTGAGCCCTACTGGAAGAGAACAAAAATGTACCTGCACTATTGTAACTGTTTAAATGTATATGCGTAACAGAGGAAACTGGAGGGATAACCTCAGCCCAGCAAACTTCAGAAAAATATCTGAAATTAAATTACGTTATAGGCTATGCAATGAAGAGGGTATCTCTCAAGTTTTCAACACAGCTAGAGACACAAAGCCTGCACTAGGAAGCATTCTGTATTGTTCTTGGAGTAAACTAATTGCTACTTTTGAAGCATGAAGGAATGGTATTGTTTTATGACTTCCAGCATCTGCCAAAGATCTGAGCAAAAGCCCTCATCTGCATGTTTTTACAGGAAGATGCTAAATGCTGCTAGCTTCTAGCAATGGGGGTTTTGGCCTGGGAACTAGAAGTCAGATGACCAGAAATTATGTCATTCTGCAAGCTATCCCAGCAGTAATATTTTAGATATTAATCTGGGAAGTCTCTTAGTGAGACAGAGCATTCTGCATTCAGTCTTGGACCTGGCAACAAGAACCATTCACATCATCTGCCTTGCTCTAATGAAGTACGTTTCTAGGGAACAGTATAATTCTCTTAGATACAGTCAGGAATATAGTAAAGCTTAGTTTAGATATTTTTCTTTATTTGTCTGAGCCTGTACTGCAATGTTATTTTAAATATTTCCTGTGGTTTTGAATGCTGATGTCACTCTGAATATATATTTAGTATTGTCTTGTTTATTTATTGTTTACTATTAAATATATTTAAATATATTTAAACCTTTAATTGTGGCTGATCTGTGTAGAGATATTTAAGTTTTGAGAGTACTTGCATATTTGTTTGGTGACACTGTGTGGGCCACTCCTAATAGCCTTGCTCTTTGTCAAAGTACCATTTGTATTAGTATTAATATTACACAATAACATTGTACACCTTTTGTTAAGGGACCTAAAGTATCTGATAAGGAGTGACTGGTGGAATAGGAAACTACCTTATAGTCTGGGAAGAAGGGTGCATTGCTAGTAAATCTGTGCCAGCCTTTCCCAGGTGTGTGTGTGTGTGTGTGTGTGTGTGTGTGTGTGTGTGTGTGTGTGTGTGTGTGTGTGTGTGTGTGTGTGTGTGTGTGTGTGTGTGTGTGTGTGTGTGTGTGTGTGTGTGTGTGTGTGTGTGTGTGTGTGTGTGTGTGTGTAAATCAAACCTCAAAGAATGTGTGTGTCAGCTACTTGGGCAGGGACATGAAGCACTGTTTGAACGGGCATGGTGCTGGAGGTCTTGGCTTGTCAGTCAGTTGAGAGCTCAGCTCTATAGCTGTCCCAGTGGGGAGTCTTATTGGAGATCTGGAGGAAGAGGGAGAAACCAGCCCCAGACTACTTGTGGTCTCTGTGTAATCTTAAGGGAATTGCACATGATGCAGAGAGTGGCATCTGGAAATACTGTGTGTGTATCTGTTATCCTTCCCAGTGAACGTCCCTCCCTGTTGCCAATGGTGAGGATTGAGGCTCCTTGATTACTGGTTGACAGTGGTGGATCATAACAGCAGATATGAAGGAGGACCAACAGAGCGGGGTACAAAGATACCTTGGATGCCAGGCATAGATCTCCCCTCAACAGCCTGTAGAAGGCAGAATAGAAGGATATGGATTTGAAATGGTCTGCATAGGACATATTATTTACACACTGTATTCTTTCAGCAAGGAGCCTCAGTGGATGTTCCAATTTTGGATGTGCCTGGTTAGGTTGATACCAAAAGGGGAACTGTACTCAGTGATAGGTTTGATGGGCACTGAATACAAAGGAAAAATTACCTCCTTTGACCAAAATACCATGCATGTGTGTATAAGCTGCACAATACAGAATGAGTTCCTCACTGCTGTAGGTATGTCATAGTCGAAGGCTAGATTACTGTCTACATGTGTTCCCAAGTCCCTGACTACTGGGTCTACTCTTAGGCATTTGTTGTCAAAACGGTAGTTACCAGGGGTGGCTGACATCCCAAAGGAAACTATTATATGTTTTTTGGCATTTAGTTTTATTCCATGGCTCTGACACTGGTCATCTGTCTGTGTCAGCCCTTCTTTGAGAACATTAATGTCAATGGGGGTGTCTGTGACTGCTCCTAATTTATAATTGTCTACATATTTGGTCAGTCAAAGACCCTTGTCATTAGTTCTGTGACTGCTCCTAATTTATAATCATCTACATATTTGGTTATTCAGAGGCCATTGACATTGGTTTTCACAGGTAAGTCCAACTTGGAATGAGCCAATTTTCAGTAGGGGCCCGGGGAGAAATGCTCCAGATGCATGTCTTTGTAATGTGGGAGGAATAGGGAGTGCCCAGGGGAAACCCACATGAATTCAGGGAGGACGTGCAGACTTCACACAGAAGGCACCCCAGCCAAGAATCCAACCAGGGAACCTCTTGCTGTGAGGTGACAACGCTAACCACTGGACTCACCAATTCTTGCTTACTGCATCCTGTCTGTGAACCAGACAGCTATCCTCTGAGTGACATAAAGGTTTATTTCTAATCTCTTGAGCTTGTCAACAATGCTTGAGTGGAGTATTGTGTCAAATACCTTTACTAGGTCAAGGTAGGCAGCATGAACCATTTTGCCCTCATCCATTGCTTGGATGACCTTCTGAAAGACGTCCACTAGGCTGAGTAGGCATGACCTGCCCTTGATGAAACCAGCCTAGGTTTGGTCCAATATATGGATGTTTTTTATGTCATTATTAATCATTTCCATGATAATGCTCTTGCTAAACATATATACGAGTCAGGTCCATCACATTTTTGCATGTTTAAAGTTATTGAGACAGTTAATAAGGGTCCCAGAGGTGGTGATTTGGTGAATTTTACAGAGGAAAGGGAACTATACTGGATTTACAAGTTTCTCTCTGACAAGAAGCCTGGTATAAATAACAAGGTTTCTTCAGGGGCGGCTCGTGCTATAGGACTGCAGGACTGCAGTCCCCCCAACTGTAGAAAAGAAAAAAGAAAATCCCCCACCTGTAAAAAAAGAAAGACAAAAATTTAAAAAAAAATTGCGAGTACCAGAACTTCACACATGGAGTTCCTGGTACTCACAGAACTCCAGACTGCTGTGTTAGCAGTCCAGATACAGAAGAAAGGCATCTCTGTCCTGCAGCCCCAGATGTCTGCACAGTGATGACCACACAGAAAAGAAGGAAACTGGACTGTGTCATCCATAGGCTGAAACCTCCAGCCTATTCTCACAGAGACAGCCAGCCTCCAGCCAATTCTCACTGAGCCAGAAACCAGCCATTAGCTTGCACGGGCTGAGACAAGGAGCTTGCTTTCATGGGGACTAGATTATTAGTGTGGAACAGAGGAAGACTGCTTTCAGGATTATTAATGTGGAACAGAAGACTGCTTTCAGGGGAAACAACTGGATTACCTACCAGGGAGCTTACAGAAGACTGGATCAGAGGTGTGTGTGTGTGAAATGCCCCAGTTGCTATATGGTGGTGGGTAGAGAATACTCAGGCTTGAACCCTGTACCTTGGGTGCAGGTGGCAAGGGCCTGAATTCCCTACCCACCACCATTTGTAAAAAATTGCAGATGTTTGCCTCATATTTGTTCTGTTCCTCATAAAATCTGTGTTTTCTGTGTGTTTGTTTTCCCTTGCAAATTCAGTAGTGCTGTGGTGCACTGGTAGCATTGTTGCATGACAGCTACAGGTTCTCTGGTTTGATTCTTGGCTGGGGTGCCCTTGGTGTGGAGTCTGCATGTCCTCCCATCTTACAAAGAACATGTGTGTTGAGTGTTTCACTCTGCTGAAAATTGGCTTTTGTTCCAAGTCGGACTTTCCTGGTTAACACATGTTAAATAAAAATAACAGGCATTTGAATTTCAGACTTCATATTCTTCATAAAGTACACGGTAACACAAAACCTTTTATTCTAGCAATTTTCTAAGTTTATAGCATGGGTATTTGAAATTTGTCCCTATTTTTGGGACTATATTCCCCCAATAAAGACTTTGTTCAGGTGTTTTGTGCTAAGAGGTTGACAGCTATTGTGAGAACTGAATTCACTAAATGGTAGCCATTTAAGTTTCAGTCTTCCTCTCTTTCACAAAATAGATTATTTGGCATAGTGGTATGTTGCTCTAACTGTTTTGCACAGGGTTCCCTGGGTTCAAGACTTGGCAGTGAAATGTATGGTGGTAACACAGCATTTTATTCTAGCAAGTTTCTGACATTATACAAGCAATGTTTAAAATGTGTCCCTGGGTTTTGGGCATTTGTCCCCCCCCCCCAATAAATGTTGGCTTTTTCCAGATTTCTTGAGCTGTAAAGTTCAGAGATACAGCTAAGTGTCAAATAGATTTTACAAGGAGCTGAGAGCTGCAGGGAAACAAAAGTTTAGTGCTGCTTATGCTGAGTTGGCTTGCATTGTTAATAGCACAACAGGTAGTGTACTTGCTTTTGATGCAGAAGGCTGTGTGTTCTACTCCCACAGTAGGTAGATGCATTGCTGATACTGTACTGTGTTGTAAAGGGGGTGGATGCTGCAGTCTTTTTTGGCGAAGATACCTAGTAACTATGAACCTGTTATCAGTTTGCCATCCATTCCCTATTGTGATATTACTAGCTTATCATTTTTTTAATGCAACATAGGCAATTTATTCATCAAGGGCAACAGGCACTTAATTTGTAGATGAAACAATGACATATAAAGTTGTTTGCTAGCAGCAACCTCTTCATTAGTTACAGATTTCTTTAATGTGGAATTATTTAGATGACTTTTACTTCTTCAGAGATTGTGCATATTTACTGATACTGGTGGACTGTATAGAAATTTGAGTAGACTTTTTTATGATGGAAATGTTCTGAAATGGGCAGTTTTGTCATTAATGGTGCATGCATTTTGTTTCATTGTTTACTGGAAAAATGTTCAAAACAATAAATTTAAAATGCCCTCTAACATCTGTACTGTATTGTACAAGGGATATAATTTAATACAATCAGGAAGGTGTATCAAAGAGCACATGTATGTTTCATGTTCAAGAGGCCTATGATTTGAAAACAGCCCAAAATTTAATCTTTATCTGCCACTGGCAAAATGTATTTTCTTTGAATGTGGGTTTCAATGCTGTTTCAATGAATGTGAGTTTCAAGGGCAGAGAAGTTTTAATGCTAAGTCTATTTTCATTGTGAGACTGCATTGCTTTGTTTAGCAGATGTCTATTAGTGTTTGTGCTGGAAATGTAAAATAAAACTTTTAAATGAAATCCAAATCATCGTAGATGTAAAGCAGCATGTACATTACAGTGTTTATGGTAAATGGGGCGAAATAGCCAAGTAATGGAACATTGGAATGGCTGCAGGAGGGAGGCTCCATTCGACCATGATTTTGTGAGGGGGGAAGAGCAAAGGGCATCAAACTCAGACAATCCCAGCTGAACTATACCTCTCAGTTGTCCAGATTTTTGCAGAATTAATAGAGTTTTGTTTTTTATTTTTGGTTTGTTCCTCATAAAATTTGTGGTTTTCTGGCAAATCATTTAGGAATGAAGTCACTAAATAATGACAGACATTGAGTTTCAGATGTCATAACCTTCAGAAAAATGCATGCTAAAGCAAGACCTGTTATTCTATTAACTGTCTCAACTTTATACAAGAGCAATTTTTAGTACTGTTTGTATGTTCCCCCAATATATTTGGCCTTGTCCAGATTTCCTGCATTAAAAGGTTGAGAGGTACGTGCAAATAAATCACTTTATATAATTAGGAATATCCAAACCTCTCAACTGTCCCTAATTTTGGCTCAAAATGTTGCTCTCCCCCTAAAAATCCCTCTGCAAAATGGCAATTTTGGAAGAAAACGTGGAGGGTTTACAATTATAAATAGCTGTAATGATCAGAGTTATAGATTACTTTTATTTCAGAAATGCATGTAGATGTTCTTATTTTGTCAGCTGTTCAAGTTAACAGTACTAATATTAAAAATGTGTTCGTTCTTTGACAGGTTCCCAGCTGTACTGTGTGGCAATTTTATATTTTTGCATCACATTTTTGGTCTGTTTTTCATAACATTGTGGTTTTCTGGCAAATTAGTGGCAAATCATTAAAGATTGAAGTTAGAAAATAATGGCAGACATTTGAGTTTCAGATTTCATACCCTTCAGAAAATTCATACTAATGCAAGACCTACTACTTTCTAAGTTTATAAGAGCAATATTTAAAAATTGTCCTTATTTTTGGGGCTGTGTCCGACTTCTATGTGTGGCTTTGTCCAGATTTCTTGCTCTGAGGTTGTGAGGTATGAGTGTCAGAGTCATCACTGTCAGCCAGAGACATTTCAAATTGTGACATACTTGTTGCACCCCACTCCCCATTGTAGTGGCTCTGGATGTGTCCAAGCAAGGCAAGGAGCAGTTATGCAGTGTAAGTGTGCAGAGTATTCCCCCATCCAAGGTAGACCACAAATATGACCGTGGCTTTTCATCTGTCCTTGATTTTGCAGAATGTTCTGGTTTTCTGTCCTATTTTTATACTGTTGATTTATGCTTCTTATTATTCAGAAAATGCATGCTGTTGCAGTGCCCTCTTGCTCTGTGTTTAAGTAGCAATGCTTTAATGACCATCAGGTAAGTTTGTCAGAGAATGTAAGATGCAAGTAAGCTTTAATAAGCATATTGTTAAAGAATTACCAACATTGAAAGCCTTTTTGTTGTTGCCATGCAGAGAATATTTACATAACTAGATAACTTATAAGCCTTAGGTATTGAAATGCATATGACAGTATTTGTAATAAAGGACAGGATTACAGTATTTTCAGAAGCTCATTACATTTGTTAGAGACTTGCAGTCATCTTTGCAGGCTTTACCCGTAAACTAAACAGAATGCCAGTCTATCATGTGTGCTCCATAACTTGTGCAGTAATCCTTTAAGCAGTTTATCTTGAGCTTGTTTCTTGTTTGCTGTTCATTTTTTGCATTGATCATGCCTTCCCCATGAAACAAGTAGAAAGCTGTTGTCAGGCAGCAGGTCTTTTTTGGATAAGAAACATTTTTACAAGTGGGGGTATCACACAGAGATTGCTACTTTCAGCATGTTACTTGGTAATTTTATAAAGCTGAATATAAATTATAATTAGAACTGCAGTGCAAGGAGAAGTGGTTTGAGTTGAGTGCTGCTTGTTTTTTTTTATACTTGATTTTGACTGGCATTCCAGTAATGTATTTAGAAAGTAATTTATTTTTTCATGCATCACAACCTTTGTGTTTCCATCTGGATATTAAGTAAGTTGTCTTGTAGCCAATGCATTGAAATATTTTTTTATTCTACACATCATTTTGTCTTGATTGGACTTTCGTAATGATGGTTTGGCACCCAGGGCAGTGTATTTAATTAAAATTCCAGTTGTTGTGGTTTTGAGCATAGCCCCACCTCTTTCTAGTTGGCCACACCCCTTCCCATTGGCCCCACCCATTCAGCTGTCTCCTGCAGCCCCCCCTTTAATTTGAAGTCACCAGCCACCACTGGGTTTCTTTAAAACTGGTTCTTATATCTAGGGATTTGCATAGATAATTTATAATGGTTGTGGATTGAGTAATGTGCATTTTAAATTTCTGAGTAAAAGCCTGAATATTTCAGTCTGAAAAAGAACTGTGAGTTTGAAAGCACTTACTGTGTTTTTTTGCTGCAAATAAAAGTGAAGTTGTTTTAATCTGTGGTTGTGGAACTTTTCGTTCTCTATTGTTTGCTATTTTGGAATTATTGGAAAGTTCCAGCTTCATCTTGGTGAGAGGTCACTTTTTACTTGTGATTTCCATGATAATACTTTATATTTTGTAAATAAATGCTTTAATTAGTCCTCCAGTTTCTGTTTGCTTTTATTGTAACTTTTTACCTGAAAACATATTTGTTTCAATTCTTTTTGCACATTTCAATGCCTGCTTTGCAACTCTCTGTGGTAGACAACTGGCATTTCTTTCCTGTAAATAGCATATAATGTGTTTATAATGTCATTTTATTTATTATATTCGTTATTCTCTTTTCCAAAACTATTACTATATTGCTATGGTTACTTAGGTATTGTTTTTGCTTCATTATCTTATTTTAAATATTTATATCTTGTTGTTACTGGCGTTTTTCTCCCAGGGCCTCTGCTAAAAAGGAGATTTGCCCAGTCAGACATTACCAGTAAACAAGTGCAATAATTAATTAAATAATTAATTAATTAATCACTCCGTATCAGAAATGCAACAATTGTAATGCTGACTCCAGCAACTATTACACACACACACACACACACACACACACACACACACACACCCATCCATCACCCTTGTTACTTCTAAATACTAACCTGAACTTCACTCTACCTCAGAGTAAGGGTAATACTCTGATACATCATAATCTTAGGCTTAGTATATTTTTCATTTTCATACCTTTAATTTTACTGTTTCAAGGATCACAGCTGTGGTTCTTAGAATTTCAACAGGGATTCGATTGGCTTTGAACAAACAATACAGATACCTGCTGAAAATCAAGGCAGAAGCTGTCTAAACATAAATGCAATACAGGTTTCTAGTTACTATGTGAACAACAGTATATACTGTTACCAACCTTGAATTTGGAAATCAGTAAAATATAAACAGGAAATATTGTATACAGAGCAATAGGGCTGAAAAGTCTAGCTCTCTAATTATCATTTGCATTTATCAGACATAAAAAATATGTATATTAAAGCAGACATCATCAAATCTACATACAGATAAATGTTCAGTGTTCACAGTGTTTAGCAATAGAGGCCTGCTGTAGACCATCCACAGCAGTGGTAACGTTTCAAAACAGTTTGAAGCACCATTACTGCTAAATGCAGAATAAATTAGTTTAGTGTAATGGGGTGAGAATGCAGTATAACTAAAATAAAATGGACAGGTCATTTGTGGTAGGTCACATTTACCTGTAACAGGTATGAGTTCTGACAGTGTAGTACCACACTGCTTGAAGACAGCACTTCAAACCAAAGTAATACTTCAATCAACCTGATGAGAAGAAAAAACATTTATTTTTTAGCATTCGGAGATAGGTGATCAAAAACCCTTGGAGATGGTCACATACCATACCAGAGGATTAGCAGATGATAAGTAACCAACAGTTAAGAAAAGTATTCTAAAACTACAGTAGCAGAATGTGCCGACTTAATCAGGAATTGGTACAGATGCTGATATATAGACTACATAGTTACATTCACACACACACACACACACACACACACACACACACACACACACACACACACACACACACACACACACACACATACACACACACACACATATACACACACACACACACACACACACACACTCACACACACACACACACACACACACACACACACACACACACACACACACACACAAACACACACATACATACACGTATAGCACCTTAAACATACCCCATGATGAACACCTTCATACCTCTCAAGTATTACGACAAACGTTCCTCATTTTGAGCCTTAAAAAGTCCATGAGCCTCAAAGTTCCACTTTGAAAGGGTCACACATTCAGTGTTAGGAATTATTTAACTGATATCCATGGTAAATAGAAATGAATTATATTAATTCATCAAAATTTCCTTTTATAAGTATAAAGTAGCACATTTTATCCACTCTGTGACCTTCCTAGTGGAAGTTGTTAATAAGCTGTTAGAGGCGTTCCACATTTTGTCCACTTGTTCCACATTATGAGATGCAGTGTTCCTCATTTAGGAGATGGAAGGTTGAGAGCTATGAATACATTACCGGTGTGTAACATTATAAGAATACCTTATAGGTTCATAGGTTCATAGGTTGGTACTAGGCTATCGGCCCTAGGGCCTATACAAGCCTAGCCATAACAATTTCCTGGCTATTTCTTCCCACAATATTTACTTCCCTGGACCCCTGTCTAGCAGAGCAGCTGATGTGATCCCTGGGGTGAATTTCCTATCTCCCATCCAATTGTCAAGGTTTGTTTTGAAGAGGGCATAAGAGGCACTCTGCTTGACATGTATGAGCAGACTGTTCCAGAGTCTGGGGAGTCTCTAGGACAGGAACCTATCCCTCCAGCATGTTTTGTTCATTGTGATGACAAGGTTTAGATCTCTGGAGCATGTGGCTCTGTGGGATTGGGATTTCTTTAAGTATAGCATGTTCAACAGCTCTGGGTTTGACATGGCCTTGTATATTAAGCAGAGATCACCTCTGAGTAGACGATATGAGACAGAGTATAGCTGGAGTTTTTTTAGACAGTCAGCATAGGGCATCTGCTTTAGGCTTGTGATTCTTTTAGTGAGGTGTTTCTGCGGCCTTTCCAGTTGTTGCAGATGTCTCGAGGAGGTGCATACCAAATGGGGCGTTGTATTCTATAATGGGTCTAATGAGGGATGAGTACAGTGGGACAATGACCTCCTTTTTTCTGGATGAAAAGCCCTTAGTGATGAGGCGTGCCACATAGAAGGATTTCCTGACTGTTGTGGCAATGTGGTTATCGAAGGTGAGACCACTGTCCACCTGTGTCCCTACGTCTCTTATCACACTTTCGGTGATTAGTGTACTGCCACCTATGTGGTAATCTGTGCTCTATCAGCATGTTGTTCAAACTCTTCTTCCACTTAAAGTACAACTACACCCTAACCACAATGTTTCTCATCCCAAAGTATATTAAACTACCTACAGAACTATCCATATTTTGCACATAAAAAGCATGACTTATGTGTTTCTCCTTTCAATACTCTGCTGCATATGCATAAAGCATTGCTGATGAGTTTATCTGATTTGGTGGCAGTTGTGTGCTATTCATCTTTCTCAGTATACACTAACTTGACTTTATATAAATCATGTATTACTTTATGACTACCCCCCCCCACACACACACACACACACACACACACACTCGTATATCACACTGACCCTGAAATTTTAAGATATTTGAGACAGGAAAAGCTCACATTGTGTGGGATTTGTAACCCTCACTTTATCTGATTCCACTGGAATCATAACACTGTTGAGTCTCTAAACAGTTACATCTTTTTTGTTGTGTAGCATCAATCACAGGTGAAGATAGAGCATTCGCACAATATAAACTTTAAGTGCTTACTGTTGCTGGAAGAAAGGGCTCATAACAATGTGTTTAAAAGAAGGCAAACAACTCAGTCCTGTGACAGCCACTGAAAAACAGTTACTGACAGCCTGTCGAGATTCAAAAAGTAGTAGTAATTCTGAATACGACCATTGCAAAAGAATGGAAAGATGATCCTGAAGTAAAGCGTTGAGCAATATGATGTAATCTTCTTGGGGTACAGTGTACACTGTAGGAAATGGGAAGTTAGACAAAAACATCCTCATGTCCACCACTACACCTGGCCATTCAGTCATAGAACAAATTAACAAAATACTAACAATGGCATATGGTAGTCAGGGCATTAGACAGCATTACGATATTTTGTTTTAGCTTCTGTCTGTATTGGTGCTTTACAGAATTGTTAATGACTTGTATAACTGCTCCACATCAATACTTCAGGAAGCAGATGTTGATGCATGTATTTATCTTGCTTTAGTAAATTGAATAAACCTAATGACACAAATGACCTCTTGACCTCCTAAAGTCTTTAGAAGCTGTATTACTGTTCCTTATTTTTTACCTTATTATAATTTGACTTGCAGATTAAATGCATCACAATAACACCTTTATCCACAGATTAAACTTGCCAGAATCTTGTCAGTATTAGAAGATAAGCCAAATAATGCCATATTTGCAGAATTCTGTTTTACTCCTGTTATGTACTTCTTCACGGAATATCACTGGAGATTGACCTCTCTTTTTCAGGTATTTTGCTGTCTTACAGAAAGAGGCATTACAATCACCCCCCATATTTTCAATCTGACCAATGACCTGGTATTTCTGCGTTATCTCTGCCTTATCTACACTATATACTAAATGTGGCATATTTCCACTTTGTGCGCTATATATATTAAATGTGTCTTTATCTCCACTTTGCACACTATACATTAAATGTGTTTTTATCTCCACTTTGTTCACTATATATTAAATGTGGCATATCTCCACTTTGCACTATATATTTAATGTGGCATATCTATACTTTGTGCGCTATATATTAAATGTGGTATATCTCCACTTTGTACTATATATTAAATGTGCCATATCTACACTTTGCACTATATTTTAATGTGGCATATCTACACATTGTGCACAATATATTTAATGTGGCATATCTACTTTGCACACTATATATTAAATGTGACATATCTCCACTTTGCACTATATATTAAATGTGGCATATTTCCACTTTGCTCTATATATTTAATGTTGTATATCTACACTTTGTGCACTATGTATTTACTGTGGCATATCTATACTTTGCGCACTATATATTAAATGTGGCATATCTCCACTTTGCACTATATATTTAATGTGGCATATCTTCACTTTGTGCACTATATATTAAATGTGGCATATCTACACTTTGTGCGCCATATATTAAATGTGGCATATCTCCACTTTGCACTATATATTTAATGTGGCATATCTTCACTTTGTGCACTATGTATTTAATGTGGCATATCTTCACTTTGTGCACTATATATTAAATGTGGCATATCTCCACTTTGCACTATATATTAAATGTGGCATATCTCCACTTTGCTAGCACTTCACATTTCTACCCTTTGCAGTGAATTAATATTATCATAACACAGATTTACCAGCATGTTACTCAAACTCCTGCATTCATCTGTGTTATTATATACTGTGCTAGTTACATCAAATTTAGAATGCATATTATGGCTTGTATGTACTGTAATATAAATGTATTCCATATTACAAATTCACTTGCTATTTTATTCTTGGGATTTACAAACTCCTTTGTTTTCCAGCAGTGATTTAATGCCAATAAGGTAACTTCAATTCTGTTTCTTTCCAGATTTAGCCAAAGCACATGGCAGAAAAAACATGATTAATGAGTATTGCATTTTCAAAGAATTACATGCTTTCTTAAGATGAAGCCTTATTTCAACTAAATGTCTTATTTGATGCATCATATCAGAAAAGGGTTAAATACTGTGGAGGCCTGGCCAACTTTGATTAGGACTGCAGTTTATTTTACCCCTGTTTAAAATGGGATTGTCCCCATTAATTTTCAACAGTATAGTTTTCCCTTGAATTCTTCCATTTTTTAATTCTTTCTATAACTATAGCTTTACTTTCACCCCAAGCAGTAGATTTTATTTTTGAACCAGCTGATGTTGTATCTGCAATTAACTCATGAGGTATGTTATGCAGCCATTCTTTGGCTAAACTAACAACAATTAGACATTTGACTTAACTAATTTAAATTAGCCAAAATTTCCCATCTGAAATGCTCATAAATCTGTCATATGGCAAGGTAAAGCTTTTTTTTTTCAACTAACATATTTGTTCTGGCAAGAAGTATTATACTTTTAGACATAGCTTTTAATACTTTTTACAGTCAGGATCCTTGATACAACATTAAAAAAAAAAAAAAAAAAACTTTTGCTTTTTGCCATCTCCTGTTTTTCAAGTCATCTTGTTCTTACACTTGGCACTGTGGTGGTAGTCAGTACTGTGGCACATGTGGAGGTTGAGGGACACTTGGCACTGTAGTGGTGGTCAGTATTGTGACATGTGGAGGTTGAGAGATACTTGGCACTGTGATGGTGGTCAGTACTGTGGCACATGAGGGTGTGGGACACTTGGCACTGTGGTGGTGGTCAGTACTGTGGCACATGTGGAGGTTGGGGGACACTTGGTACTGTGGTGGTGGTCAGTGCTGTGGCACATGTGGAGGTTGGGGACACTTGGCACTGTGGTGGTGGTTAGTACTGTGGCACATGTGGAGGTTGGGGGACACCTGGCACTGTGGTGGTGGTCAGTACTGTGGCACATGTGAAGGTTGAGGGACACTGGGCACTGTGGTCATGGTCAGTACTGTGGCACATGTGGTAGTTGGGGACACTTGGCACTGTGGTGGTGGTCAGTACTGTGGCACATGTGGAAGTTGGGGACACTTGGCACTGTGGTGGTGGTCAGTACTGTGGCACATGTGTAGTTTGAGGGACAATTGGCATTGCGGTGGCGGTTAGTACTGTGGCACATGTGGAGGATTGCATCCCAAATGAGGGTAAAATCATGTATCTGTATAACACCTGTTGAATGTATTTACACATTTTTAGCATTTCTTTAATTAAGGGAACTGTATCATATATACATATAAGCATTAAACTAATCCAGACTTCAGATGTAAAATGTGTAGACTGATCACAGTTATTATTTCCCTGTACAGATTTATTTTGGGATGCTCTGGTTCAAACAAAATATGTTATTCAGATAATTTCAATTAGAAATCTATTTTACTCTATTTGTTTAGTTTTGTTAATTAGTGAGACAAGCAAAACAGGAGTTGCTTGTGTTTGGTTGCATCTCTATAGAATTACAACAAAAATATAGAGCACAAACATGGCACACAAATAACCTAATATTAAGTATTTTGATAATATAACAAAAATGCATAATGAGGCAGAGACACATAAAAGTACAACAGTAAAGCAAACATTGCCCATTAAAATACGTATTTCAGTAGAGCAGTAAAGCTAGAACAGTATGTTTCATACAATACAAAAAAACACTGTAAACATTAGAATATGGTTCCTCCTATAGTAGCCCCTCCTGTAGGTGGAAGAGATGCTGTAATTCAAAGAATTAAGATAGATACAGTCAGAACAAGCACATGGGAGTGGCAAAGTGAAGATATATTCAGGAAGTCTGTGCTGGTGAAATGCAGTATGTATTATATATGGCTGGCATCAAGAACATGATAATAACTATAAAAGAATGCACTGCCCTGCTTTAAACCACTTTTAGGAAGGGTAGTCCATTATTTTAATTGTGAATTCAAAAAAAAGTTTGGCAAAACAGTCCAATAAACAAAAAAAAAACACCATTATTTTGCTGTCACAGTTTAATAACTGCTACAGCCTATAATTATAAGAAAGCTTGTTTTTATCAGAGTATTCCTATCCATAAGCAAATTATATACAGACCTGTGTGGTGCAGATTAGTTTAGAAAGCTGTAGAATAATTCAGTCCTCAGTAAGCCAATTGCCTGAGACATATTCAGAAAAATAACTCATTTGAGTACAATGAGTATATATATACCTAGACACACCAAGTGGGAAGTATAGACTCCACATAAACCTGGATATACCCAATGGAAAGTATAGACTCCACATTTACCTAGACACACCAAGTGGGAAGTATAGACTCCACATATACCTGGATACACCCAATGGGAAGTATAGACTCCACATATACCTAGACACACCAAGTGGGAAGTATAGACTCCACATATACCTGGAAACACCCAATGGGAAGTATAGACTCCACATATACCTAGACACACCAAGTGGGAAGTATAGACTCCACATATACCTGGATACACTCAATGGGAAGTATAGACTCCACATATGCTTAGACACACCAAGTGGGAAGTATAGACTCCACATATACCTGGATACACCCAATGGGAAGTATAGACTCCACATATACCTAGACACACCAAGTGGGAAGTATAGACTCCACATATACCTAGACACACCAAGTGGGAAGTATAGACTCCACATATACCTAGACACACCAAGGGGGAAGTATAGACTCCACATATACCTAGACACACCAAGTGGGAATTACAGACTCCACATATACCTAGACACACCAAGTGGGAAGTATAGACTCCACATATACCTAGACACACCAAGTGGGAAGTATAGACTACACATATACCTGGATACACCCAATGGGAAGTATAGGCTCCACATTAAAACCCTGGTGGGGATTCTACCTTTAAGGAGACAGGGCAGATGAGAGATAACTCTCACAGAAGTGGGAGAATTGGCCCTTACATACACCCATTGTATGTCATCCCTTGGGACATTGCAGGCATATATACTGGGGAACTGGTTGTATGTGAAGAGAAACCCCATTCAAACTCCCCAAGCAGCAACAGTACTTCTCCTAAAACTGAATCCTCATTCCTAGGTAAGCAAATGGGCTATAGGGCTCTTACTTCCCAGGAGAATGAATGCGTCAGTTAGTTGGGATGATGTAGTCTGATGGCCATCAAGGGATGGTGAGCATAAAAATATAGTGGTGAATACGAATCTCCAGCACTAAAACCCCACATTTGTATCCTATGATGATCAGTCATTGCATAATCTAATGTCCAGACACCCATACACTATATAACATGCACAAATAAGGAAGGGATTGGGCATTTTTAACTGCAGATCCATGACTCTGGAACTCAGTACCACTAGCCGTCATGAGCAAACCTAGCTTACACATCTTCACAAAAATCACTAATGAACCATTTAGTTAATAAAGTAGTTTGCACAAGCATCATTAAAACAGTCTTCCCTGTTAAGCTAAAAGGTTCTCTACTATTACATTCTCAAATCCATTCTGCAAGTCATAGCACAGGCTTTTCCCAGTGTTCATGACATGCACAAAATGCTGACTTCAGCCTTCAGTAACAGGCTTCCTGATAAGTGTTTTATTTACTCCAATACATAAAGAGTGGAAACCTGTGCACATAGGTCTCCACAGCCAAGAGCACTGTATTCTGACTCACAAAGTGAAGAAAGACAATCTCATCAAATCCAACAGACTGTAGGCTTTTGGTACAGCTATAATGTCTTAACCAATAGGATGTGAAAAAAGAGGGCAATTAGAAACAGAAAAGGCAACATGGATTAAGAAAAAGTGGAAGGCTCATCATAGTTCTGTTAAAAGAGAGTCTGTTAGTATATCAAATAAGAAAAAAATCAACTAACTGAGGTAGTAAGAGCAGAAAAAATACTTAAGGCTATTTACAAATGTAGGGCACATCTGCATTTGAGATTAAACCAGCAAGTAGGAGTAATGTAAAGCATATAGTGGGGCAGAAGCTAGTAGAAAACGCACTGATGCAGTGATGTAAGGCAGATGAGGACAAACCTGAACATCATCTTCCAAGTCATGTTGCAAAATTATATAGTGGTTTTGAAAGTGAAACCAAGTTACTGCTGGATGGCTATATATGTGTTCAACAAGAACAATTCTTTAAGTGCTACTGAACCACTTTTTTGCTTTTGACCAAGTCTGACCATGCAGACTATGCCCAGCAGAATATTTCCATATTTATAGATTCACAGGTTCGCAAGTGTATACTAAAGCTAACAAAATAGTTAAATATTGAACATGGGAGTAAGGTGGTATCGTTTAAATTATGTATATATGTAAGTACACTGGTAGCAATACCCACATCTTCGTGTGCCACCACTTTCATTATCATGACATATTTTTTCTCTCTGTGTCCAACCCTCTTTAAAATATTCCAGTCAAATCCTTTGATTCAGAGAAATTTGATGTCTCCCCATGTGTGGTTTATAAGACAGCAAGAAATATGAAGAATATTTTGGAGAGAGGTGGACATAGAAAATAAATATGATAATAAAGGTGGTGGCAGACGAAGATGTAGGCATTGCCACCAGCGTGTTTACATATATTTACTGTATATTTATAATGGCAGTTGTCAAACAAAGGGCTTAGTTTACCTGGCTATATGTTCTGTATGTAAAAGTTTTTATGTAGGTAAAACACTGCCAAGATATAAAAAAATCATAATAACAATAATGCCTGTTATAAACATTCAATATCTTGTGCACAATTTACTTACTTTGTTTTTGCCATTTTAGAAGTTGGTAGAAAGTACCCTAGGGGGATTTGGGGAGAATAGTTTGGAATATAAAGAACTACTGTGGCAATTAAGATTAAATGCCAATGAATCACTGGGACTGAATGACATGATATCTATTTATCCAGTTTTAAATATGAGGGTTGCAAAATTGTGATTCTTATATATACTAATGATATATTTATGGAATGATTTTTAATAATTTATGTATTTTAATTTTAATTTTTTTATGTTTGGGACCATTCTGAATGTACTGTGTTTTTATAAAGTAATTCAAACTGATTGCTTGAGGAGATTATTTAAATGTATGTTGCTGCTGGTTTATTTAGTTTAGATGAAGTCTTTTACCTGAGGAGACAAAAGTGCTTAACTCTATCATTAAATTTGTTATTCTGTATTCCTGTGTTCTGGCTTATTTCAGCCACTTTTCAAGTTTCTGCTGGTTTTGGTGGAGTGCGGTTATCTTTTGGATTACTAGTTATTGTTGCTTGTTTCCTGCATTTCATTGCCATTCCTTGTGGCTCTCCAGAGTGTGGCAGTATGTGTGGTATTAGGTGATGTTTCTTCAGACTGCCTCTGGCCCTCCACTGAGTGTGGCAGTATGTGTAGTGTTAGGTGATGTTTCTTCAGACTGCCTCTGGGCTTGCTGAGGCATAGCTTTGACAATGAGCAGTCAGAGGATATTTGTTGTTTAGGAAGATTGCTTTTAATGCCTCAGCATACATTAGTCTATGCACGTGTTGTGTGCCACATCAGGTGGGTGTTCTATGTATGGTTTTGACAACCTGATACGTGGTTGTAAACTAGAGTTTAGCCTCCAGGGTAATTGTGTAAGTACACCTTTCACATTCTGTGTCTGCTTCTTTAAGGATTAAGTGGTTGTCAGTAAACATGAGACAATTGCTACAATGTCTCATGATGCCCGTATCCATCAAGCTGGCTATATATATATATCCATACTGTCCAGCCTTTTGATTGGTGAGCTACAAGGAGGGGATGTATTGGGGTTAGAAGGCTATTATTGGTGCTTTATTGGTGCAGACTAATAAGGGTGCTTTATTGGGGCAGATTATGCTAAGCAGTCCTAAATACTAATAACTTTAATCTTTACACAGCACTTAATTCTACTAAATGCATAGGTATTGCCACTCAATGCCTAACTAGCTGCTTTAAGTTTGTCAGTACATAAGGTGTTTGCTCAGTATTGCTGCTTTACAGGGTACAGTTTTATGGACCGTTCTACAGGAAAAATTCACATTCTGTGTGTTTGCGACCATGCAGGGCACTGCTAACCCATGCAAATGCACACAATTTTTACCAGCACAAACAAACAGAAAACTAAGTGAAATGACTATACTATGACTCTTTTTGTGTATTTCTCAATTCAGATAAACCAGGCAAACACCTCCTGCCACAAGATGAATAAACCCAGTCCTGCAAAAGTAAAAACACAGTAGAAGAGACGCACTATAATGCTGCCACAAACCAATTAAACAGCTAGCTGGAAATCCCATGCTAAAAATAACTTCAAGACAGTCTTACAACAGTAACAGTGAGGGAAACAGAAATTTTTGTTTTTACAAAAATACAGTGAAACGTACACTTAAAAGCAGGAAACAGGAGCAATCATTCAAAATGACTTAAGCAAGTGCGATTCAGCACTCAAACATACTTGCCTGGATGGGCCTGGATACAAGTAAAACACTTCTGTAATGCAGGCTAGAACTTCAAGTTTTGCTGACTTATAGGAAAATGAGCAGGAGACAATATGTAGTAAAGGAGGTTTACAAAAGTGCAATACTGGTTTGCTGGGTGGGCACTCAGTATCATAGATCTATGGAAAACAATGGGTAGAAAGAGTACATAAATAGCTTATACTACTGTCTATATGAATGAAATATGAGAGGGAGGGAATTTGGAAATCAGACTACAATAAGGGATGAAGGCCAGAGACACAGCTTTATAAAACCACCACAGCAAAAAGGTAGAAGGGATGGGAAAAATTTTCAAGGAACAAGCAGGCTAGAGAGGCATTCAATCAAATAAAGTCAATACTGGAGCTCATTTAGAAACTTTAGCTTAATGTGTTAGTGGGGGATGGGGCAGACACAGAATGTAACTTTAAGCACATAAATGATTACCAGAATATAAAAGCACTGAAGCACAAACTGGTGGAAAGACAATTATCTCACATTTGAACTTTTACTACAGTGTAAGGCACAAGACTATGGAGAAATTTACCAGTTACATTTTTTATGGAAAAAAATGCAGTAATAAATGACTAAGGCTCTGATCTGGCAGTAGTACACAGTCCTGCCACAACTGTGAATTAAACTACATGACTATGGACCAGCAGGGTTTAAAATACAAACAGATAGCTTTTACCAGTAATTCTACTTGTGAAAATAGAAATGCGGAATAATGTAGAAACACATTTTTCCCACAATTGCAAATTAAAATACAAGACTAAGGTTCAGCAACAAAGTAAAAAATGAAAATATATATATTTTTGGATAAAATATGAAAAAAATCAGAAAAGTACAAAGAAGTATCACCACACAGGTCACTTATAAGTGCAACTTAAATACTTGTCTACAATAATATATTGTGATGGTTCCATTGGAAAAATGCAGAGAGATAGCATAGGCTTAGGTGTAGGCAATGTTAGGTGGAGTATCTGACAGTAGGAGAATAAAAATACATTGGAGATCACACAGAAGCAAGGAGTAGAAAGTAAGGAAGTAAACAATAGTAACTAGCCACTTTAAAGTGAGATATCTGGTACCAAATAATGGAAAGCTGCAACATCTATAGCCTTTTAAGGCCAAGACAAAGTGCAGTATGACAGAAGTAGTTAGTTCAAGAGTCCAGAGGATTTTGGAGTATTTTGTAAAAGGAGAGACACATCAAGGTCGAAGCGGGTCAATGTTCGACTGCCAAATCCTGAAAATCTCAAACCATGAAATAATGAACATAAAACAGCAAATGAGACATTTATTGAAAAATGGCAGCTTCGAAAAAAAAATGCATCAAATGGCCATAGTTGGCCAATAACCAGGAAGTAATGAGATGCATAAGGTAAGTGAATGGAAACCTTTTAAATTTGCCCTATTCCCCACTGTAGCACGGTCTCAGAGTTGGTATTTATAGTTAGGTGGGTTGTGGGGGGCACAGCCTCCCACCTTGCTTGGTTTTGTGTACAGTGTTGGCTGACTATGACCCCTCAATGTATTTTTTTTTCGATGTTGCCATTGTTTGATAAATGTCCCGTTCACTGTTTTATTTAAGTTGTTTTGCGGTTTGAGGTTTCTAGCATTCGGTAGCTGAACATAGACCCGGATGAAGCAGTTGGCTCCAAGATGGAGGGGGTCCTAGCTGTAGTTTGGAATTGTCTGTGGAAGTCCTGTTAGCTCAAACGCAGTGCTGCTTATCAGAACAACTGCCAATAAAAGGATTACGCTGCAGAGACTTTAGACTGTTTAATCAGAAAGACACTGATAACATGGCTTTTTGTTTCTACCAGTAGAAGTCTTGTTGAAAAGAGCATTTGAACTCCATGTTATGCTTGATTCTGATAAAAGACTTTTCATTGCCTGAGTACCATTCATTTAAAAGGGGAGTTAAAGACTGCAGGCCATAAATCTTTGTGTTTGCACCTTAACTACGTTCTGACACCAAAACAGTGAATGAACTGAACTGTTTTGCATTGTAAAACTCATCTACTGAGTTGTTTTTCCCAGTTGTTGCTACCTTTTGGTCTTTAATTTGGCAGAGTTAGATTTTTATGTTCATTTGAATAAAAAAAACTGTTGCTACAGAAACTCAACTGTCTGCTGCTTAGTAATTTCATTCTAGTATCCTGTTCAAAGGAATGCATATAATTAATCTTTGCTTTGTCTTCGGTTGAGTGCAACCTTACTTTTGTAGAGGAACATGGAGCAAATACATGGTCTTAATTTCAATGTCCATTGTAAAAGCCGATGAGCCCTTCTGCCTGTTGATCATAATATAAGGCAGTGGTGATATCAAGATTGCTTGTGGAAATAAGATCTACATCACTAACATAGCAGAGATTTTAGATTAAATAAACACATTTTAGAAAGCAGAAAGATAAAATCATTGCTTATTCCTTTAAGTTCAGGACAAGGATGGAGAGACAGCTTACTAAACTGCATTAATCATTGTATTAACTGACAATTCCCTTAACAATGGGTCAAGTGCATGTCTACTGAATGCATAACTTAAAAGACTGTGATCAACTAAAACAAGTGTTTGGTGAGGTCGATGAATGTCACACCAGTGCACTTGCTTAGATCGGAGCCAATAGCACTGTTATCTGTGAGCAACAGGAGGGTTATATTTGTGTCACTGCACCCCCCCCAAGCTGTGTGGGATGGGGCGACCATGACAAAGATGGTGATACTGCTGAAGAAATCCTTGTGCTGTTTGTACAGCACTGTTTATTAGCACTTTATGAACAAGACTGGGAAGCAGAATTGTTACTCTAAGTAGGCCACTTACCCACAAAGCATTCCTGGGTTACTCCTAAAAAGCGGTACTTATGACTAGTGAGTTTACCCAGTTAACAAATGAATAACAAATTAAAAAGAAAAGAAAAAGATATAGGATGGAAACTAGTTTATAACTATGTAGCTGTTTTCTATTCCCTTTCTCAGAAGATTGAAATGACATATGAATGTTTCCATTTCTCATGAACTGCTTTGGTGGACAGGGAGAAATTACAAACCCTGATATGACTGATGTTGTGGAATGTCATACAACGCTACACACAATCATTGGAAGGTAATGCAAAAAGCATCTTTCAGTATTAATGTTTCAAATGGGCTAAAAGGAAGAGGGTGTACCATACCTCTTAATTGTCCAGATTTCTGTAGACTGTCCAGATGTTTGCCTCATATATTTGGCCCATGCCTCGTAAAATTATAGTGTTCTGGCAAATCATTGAGGATTGAAGTTAGAAAATAAAGACAAAGTTTCAGACTTCATAGCCTTCTGAAAATTCATGCTAATGCAAAACCTGTTATTCTGTTAACTTTCTAAGTTTGTAAGAGCAATATTTAAAAATTGTCACTATTTTTGGGCCTTTGCCCACCATTATTTATGGCTTTGTCCAGATTTTCTGCTCTAAGAAGTTGAGAGCTATGAAGTGTACTCAGCTGTGTCCCATGGAAGTGGAGGTAAACAAAGTAAAATCTGAAGAGGTTATTAAAGCTGTTACTGAAAAACATATGCTATGTTGGATCATCGTAGGTTCATTGACTTCCAGCTCAGTCAAGACCTGTAACATCCAGTCTGATGCATCGAGGCACATTTCACCACCTAATAAAAATGAGAAAATTAGTTTTGTGTCTAGCAGCCTAGGTGTAAGTGCCTTGCAGTGGTCCAAATGAGTGGCAACAAGTGATTGGGAGGAATTAAGTACTTGATGAGGTGATATTCCACAAATGGGAATATGGAGACTTAAACAACAGCTGAAATCTGGTAATCAAGGTCATGAGGTCATGTGGGATGGAAGGGAAATGTATGACTAGAGACTAGTGAAGCTGGGGCTCTGCTCACACCATATGGGAAAAGGTAGGGGGGACATAATATGGGTACACAAAATATGAGAAGGCTGTCCTGAGCCTAATGACTTGGGGGGTGGCACAGCAGAGGGTAGGGATCAACTGTTTCATGGATATGAAAGGTACTTCTGCACAGAAAGGGGTTGGAGCCACGAAATATACAAACGGGATGGGTGGTAAAAAGGGAATCTACAGAGGCAATCGAGAAGGCATGAGATGGGTAGAGTAAAGGAGAGGGGGAATTATAAGATGAAGGGAAAAATATGCTTAAATGCACTTAATGGCAGGAATGAGATTAATGTGTACTTGTGATGCCAGACAAATGTAATGTAACATTTGTGAGCACCTTTTTTCTGACATTATAGCTGACTTTCATGTTTCACTCAGTTTACTAATGAGATATTGTATTTAGTTACTCCTTGTCTTTGTGAAAAACAACTTTATATCAAAGTCAAAGTAAACTTTATTGTCACTTCGATTCACACAAGTGCGAACCGAATGAAATTGCATTTCTTTAAACTCAATATGCATACAATACATACTGTAGGCTTCATTTAACATGATGATGATACACAAAATTCTATAGACACAGACAACAAATACAGTAATAATAAATACTTGCATTATTGCACTGATTTAACAGATTGTCACTCATTACTAGGTTATTAGCTTATTTTCTCTGGAAAAATTGCACTCAACTGATTGATTTAAGGCCTACATTTATACTGCACAGTAAGAAAGTTCAGTTTGATTACTGCTGACTTTGCTGTCTGGGTGCAGGTAAGACCTTGTTACATATTGCACTATAGAGACGTTTCAGTATTGTGGATTACTGCCTTAATGCCAGTGTGAAGGGTACTCTTCCTAGAGTTCAGTAACCTGACGGCTAGTGGAAAGAAGCTGTTTCTGAATCTTGTGGTTTTGCAGAGTGTGCATCGAAAGCGCTTCCTGATGTTAAATGTGAGAACAGCTTGTAAGCAGGGTGAGTGCAATCCCTGGTTATTTTCCTTGCCCTACTGAGACATCTGGACATGTTCAGCTCTTGTATGGATGGGAGGAAGTTCCTGATAATCCTCTCAGCTGCTTTCACTACCCTCTAGAGGGACTGGTGCTCGGAAGCAGACCAGCTTCCATACCATACTGTAAAGCTATTTGTCAGTATACTTTTGATGGTACCCCTGTAGAAGGTTGTGAGAGCTGTTGATGGCAGGTTTGCTCTCCTCAACCTTCGCAAGAAGTGAAGCCATTGGTGCACCTTCTTAATGATGGTATTTGTGTTGGCTGACCATGCCAGGTCTTCTGCAATGTGCACCCCAGAAATGTTGTGCTTTTTACTGTCTCGGCTGTTTCTTCATTGATTACGAGTGGAGAGTGCTCTTTGTTGCTCTTCCTGTAGCCCACAATTATATCTTTGGCCTTGTTGACATTTAGTGCAAGATTATTGTTATAACACCAACCTATGAACTGATTCACCTCCTCTCTGTAGGCAGTGTCGTTATCATTCCTGATGAGGCCCACAACTGTCATATCATCTGCAACTTTGATGATATGGTTTGAGCTGTGTTTGGCAGTACAGTCGTGGGTTAGTATGGTGAAAAGCAGGGGGCTTAGGACACATCCCTGGGGGACTCCAATGTTCAGGGTGATGCTCTCTGATATATTCTTGCCTATGCACACTTTCTGGGGTCTATCTATAAGAAAGTCCAGAATCCAGTTGCATAGTGGAGTGCTGATGCCCAGTTGAACCAGCTTTCTTATCAGATTTTGCGGAATGACTTTATTGAAAGCTGAACTGAAGTCGATGAAAAGTAGCCTCACATAGCTATTCTTTTTCTCCAGGTGGTTCAGCGATAAGTGGAGTGCCAGAGAAATAGCATCTCCTGTTTAACTATTGGGTATCACTACTATAACAACAAACAAACAAGATGAATAATATACTTTTTTATTTTTGCTTCTACGTTTGACAATATATAATATAACAACCTGTAAAATAAAATTATCATGATGGTAATTTTCTTTGATATAATTACAGAGTGATTTTTTTTCCAGTTAACTGTTAAAAATGTACTGTTACTAAAGCATAAACTACTCAGTTATGTGCCTGCTCCAACTATCTGCTGGTTCTCCTTCTGCTTCATTCTTTCTGCTTTACCCCAGTGCCTCATCCATTGCCAGGTCTACCAGACACCCTACATTTCCAGAACAATCTCTGTTCTATGGCAGAAGCTAGCACAGAACCTCAAGAAGACCTGGGATGCTGTGCCATTGACTGCTTCCACTGCTGGAAAAATGTTTTCATTTGTGACCTATCCTTTTGTCCCCCTCTGCATTCACTTGTTTTACACCAGAGGACTACTCCCCTGTATTGATTATGCATCCTTACAGATAGCACCTAGATAAACATCCTGCCACTCAGGGATGGGCGCACCCATCCCTCCTTGCTAGCACCTCAGACACCCAAGTTACTGATTGAACTAAGGTCACCTGGGCCATAGGTAGGGCTTTATTCCTCTTCATCAAAACACAGGCATGCTTGCCAACTATATACTACTGAATTCCTACAATTTCTTGCTTACATAGTTGTTATATTTTAAGATAAATATGTTGAAATCTTGAATATGTGCAATTAAAGAAAGCTGATAAGACTAGTGTAATGCACCACTTTATTGTAAAATGAATATATGTACTGCTAATTTCATCTTGAAAGTTTTATAAAACATGTTTACTTAAAGCATTCTGTACGATCCTCACAGTGAATATATGGTACTTATATGTTAAAATATTTATTTATACTGTTCAATCATGCTGATTTTTTTGAAGTAATTTTACTCCACATGCCTCTGCCAAAAATTGGCTTTACCAATTCAGACCTTCCCTGGCAAAAAAGTCATATAAATAAAATAAAATACGTAAATCCATCCATCCACCCACAGCTCCTTTTTCCATTTTTTCACATGGGGTTGGTGTGTCACTTCAACAGTGACAATCATCTAAAGCCAAGTTTCACACCACTGGGTGGCTAGCCCTGCCACAGTTGTTCTTCCATACTACACACTTCCATGGACACTCACACCTATGGCCAATTTAGAGTGACCGATTCTCCTACTGCATGTGTCTGGAAGAGCAGAGGAAACCCACACAAACCATGCAGACTTCACACAGAAGAATTAAGAGACAATAAAATGCATAAATATCTGTACTAAACTAAGACCCCTTTTTAATATGCTGTAATAAGTTGATATGTCCATAGAGCTTAACGATACTTTACAAATGGCTATCTGAAAGGTCTAGAAAGTTCAATGAGTAACTAATGGAATTCTAACCAAGATCACCAGATGCTGTGAAGCCTTTTATCATGACCATTAGGACTTAATCGTAGTTATTAATATACGGATGGATTATCAATAAACATTGTCCACACTATATATTGATAAACACACACACACACACACACACACACACACACACACACACAAAGAAAATCTGAACAGGCTGCACTTGGAATTACACTGAAATGAGAAACAGCACATAGCATTTTCCCAGTCATTCTGTTGCCACTGCTGTTGACTCATTTATATCTGATTAATTGATGTGCTCATATGCAATCATGCTGAAAACTGAAAATTGACGACAGTTACTGGAACACAGTAAAGTAAAATCTACTTAAGATGTGAATATATACATTTTAACATTAACCGTCATACATGGGAAACACAATCAATTAGAATTTTAATCAAAAATAAAATATCCAGCGTTGTCGCCTCATCGCAAGACGTTGTTCCGTTCAAGTCTGGCTTTTCCAGCCCTGTCCATTTGTAAATTGTCATATTCCTTCTGTAAGTTTTACATTGTAATTCTTTTGTAGAACTGCTTTGTTGATGTTTGTTTGTTTGTAGTGTATTTATTTGAGCTTTAATAAAAATGGATTACATTCTCAGCTAGAGCGTCTTCTGTGTGGAGGCATACGTGAATAGGGTGTGCCTTCGTTGAAGGTTGTGCGTCAGGGCTGGTAACCCGGTACGTAAAAATCCACTACCAATCATTACCCTAACCGGGAAAAGCCGAAAGACACAAACAAGCAATGCTCTAATATATATTGCTGTATCTACTGAGAGGCTGCATTTTTTGAAGACTACAAAGTACTGTCTGTTTTATCTTGACTTATCAACTATTCAGTTTCCCTGAGTTGAAAGCAAAATCTGTTTTAGTTCATTCTGAGAAATATAACAGTGTGAGAAGACAAAAAATAAATTAAAAGGGAGAGAGCAGGGTAAAATTGTAGTGGAGTAAAACTAAATTGAAAACACAAACACAGAGACACACATGCATAAACAAACACACTCATGTATACACACACACACACACACACACACACACACACACACACACACACACACACACACATATCATATGAGTGCATTTCTAGGCTTACAAGAGTATGTGCTGAGGGAAGGGAACCTGATTGTGTAAAGATGGGGTGCTTGATTGTAAACTTTCTCACACCTTTTCCAGTCATAAGTGTCAGTCATGTTTGTGTGTGTGTGTGTGTGTGTGTGTGTGTGTTTGCTTGCGTGCATGTTTTTATGTTTACACACATGAGTAGAGGGATTGCTCTTCCCCCCACCTACAGCCCAGTTTTTCATCCTTATGGATAAATGCCTGCTCAAGGCCTTGTCCTTTCAAAGCTTCTGGTTTGTTCTTTTGCACATGGTGTGGAATCTTGCCAGTCTTTTTCTTCTGTTTTTTTATTATTTTACAACTTCTGGCACAAGAAAAAATACTTAGCACAGTTTCAGGTATTTGCTGGCAAACTGCACACTGAGCAAGCCAAGACACACAGACATTGAGCTGATGATCTAATCTCCAAATGAGGCAAACAGCCATATGAAAGATAAAATAAACTCTCAACCCCTCTACTGAAGATGTCCAGAGGCATTGATTCCAGCCCACACAGCTTTCTTGTCTGACTGCACTGGTCAGTTATGTGCATTGCTGGGGCCTCAAAGAGCTGTGCCAGTTCAGAAACACATCAACACATTTTATCATTACAGGAAAGGCACAATCCAGTAGCTATGTCAGAAGATATCACCAAAAAGCAGATATAATATAAGCCACCAAACTTTATCTGGTTACCAGTGCTACTGTCCTTAAAGTGGTAACATTGTTAATTTTGGCACCAGCAAGCTCTGCAGTCGGTAGGACCTCTGCCTGTTGAGTACAACGGTTACAAAAATTGTCTGAATATCATCTTTTACATACAATAAAAGGCATTAACAAAGAAGATCTTGAGAAGTACCCAGGAAGTAGCCTAGTCACTAGCTTTTCTTCCCAGCCCCATATTAATTTAACTGCATCTTTATTTAAGAAGAAAAAGCAGTCAAGAATTCAATTACATGGGTAAAAGAGCACCCAAAAAAAGGAGTCTCATGATTTCAAAGGTTCTGTTGCGCTCCACCTTGCTGATTACTTCTTTGTATTGCTACAATATCAGTTATTTCAATTCTAATGACTTAATACCGCCAGCGGAATACCCGGTATTTGATTTACAGGAATAACTCAGAGAAAAACAATTCATATGAATGCATTCACTTATAAGGGTGTCTTACAGATCGAACTAGCATGTAGTTTACAGACAAACACAGCAAGGCTGCATAAGGAATCTACATCGCAAGTTCTTAGATATTGTAGCACAGAGTAGAGTTTAATCTGCATGTCTGAGCTAAGACCATTTTTTAAAATGTTGATGACTTTGGCATCATTTGACTAAATAGTACCAGAACTGATGCATACCAGTATCCAGGCCAATATATAAAATGTGGACCAGTCCACCTGCATGGCTAACAAAGAAACAAGCAAATAAAACAATGTGTGAACAATACATACAGAGAAGGAATGAGGTTTAAAAGAAGGCATGACTTAAATGAGCTATGAATGTTTGACTGAAAATGATTGGGTAGATTAAAAATGATGTATAATGTTTGCAGCTGTGAGTGTGTCAGTACAGTTTCTGATGTAAAATGCTTGCAACTAGGATTGTGTCAGTGTGGTTCGTTGTCATTTATATAAATGTATGATTGTTTATGTCATAAGTGATGGTTTAATAAAGATGTTTCTTGTTTAAAAAAGGTGGCAGGAACTGAATAATTTATGTAATGGTGCTTAGGTTATATGATATATAGTAATATATGTGAATAATGTTGTATCTTTCGGCTTTTCCCGATTAGGGGTCGCCACAGCAGAACTCCGGTCCACTAATGATTGACAGTAGATTATTACATGCCGAGTTGCCAGCTCTGACGCACAACCTTCAACGAAGGTACGCCCATTCACACATGTCTCCACACAGAAGACGCTTTAGCTGAGAATCGAACAGGACAACGTCTTACTGTGAGGCGACAATGCTACCGCAGCACCACCACTGCAGTTTAATATATGTGAATAATAATGTTTGTTAATGTTAATTTAATACAATTTGATTACTTTTGTATAAATGTATATTTGTCTGTATCACAAGTGATGATTCAATAAAGGTGTTTAAAAATTAACAATTCATTCCTTGCCAAAAAAAATACTGAAATAAAAAAGAAAGTCTTTGTCATTTTACCCTTCAGAGCTAGCATACATACATAAAAATACAAGCTGTTAGATTTTCCATTAAGCCTTTGGAGTAATCTTGATTGAAATGTGTGGTTTCAGATATGTGAGCTGGTAAGCCTTTTTGTTTGTTTATTTATTTGTTTGTTTTCTTGATTGCTACCTCATTTGTTTGTTTGTAAATTTTGGGACTGTCTATTACATCAGTGACTTTGACTGGCGCTCTAGACTTGTAACCAAATAACATTTGATAATCATAATGCTTGATTTGAAACATTATGTATAACTAAGGTGAAAACGACAAATTAGGTACCCATGAATAGTGTCTTATGTGCTTATTTAACATGGATGAGTGTTAGCCCATTGTTCAGGGACGAATGTTTGACTGCTTTCAGGATGGTGGTATAGTGATGTGTGTGCAAAAAGGAAGATATGAAAGAAAATATGTTCCTTTTATGGAATGTAGTATACTGAATTTATATTTTGAAAGATTAGCAAATATTGGCTGACTGCAGAGGAGTTCATGTAAGAGGCCTAATGAAGCTAAAGAGAGAGCCTTGCTGTAACAGCAAGGTAAGTTTTAACTCTGTACAAGGTTCAAGGTGACCTGCTTATTTTGTTTAATATAGTCTGGAATTGTCTAAGTCAAACAATTCTTCCAAGTACTTTATGTTGTTAACATAACAATTTCAAGTGGTATGCTACCCATAGTGCATAAATGTACAATACTTGATAAATAAAGGTAGTCTTTAAGAGGGAAGACTACCATAGATGTAGATTTATCTGCATTTCGGAATAAATGAAAGGAATGTAGCCAAAGCTTGAGGGAAAATAAGTTTTTTTTAATACTTGTTGAGCTAAGTGTAGCAAGCATACCTCTCAACTGTACAGATTTTCACAGAATGTCCAGATTTTTGCCTCATATGTTTAGTCTATTTTCTCATAAAATTGTGGTTTTCTGGCAAATCATTAGCAAATTGTTGAGAGCCGAAGTCAGAAAATAATGACAGACGTTTGAGTTTCAGACTTCATATACTTCGGAAAATTCATGCTAATGCAAAACATGTTAGTCTATCAACTTTCTCATGTTCCCTGCTTAGTTTACCAGAAGCATAGTGGTGTCAAGCAGGAATGGAAATCAAGCCAGAAGTGATAAAAATCAGGCAGCAGCTGAATGTGTAAAAAAAAAAAACAAAAGAAAGAATATAAGGTGAAGGATCAGATGAGAACACAATAAATATGGAAAATGCATAAATATTGTTGCAAGTAAAGAAAACTGGAAAAAAAACTCATGTTGATCAAGATTTAACACAGGAATGGTTAAGAAGAGGTGAATTTAAACCAAAAGATGAAAGGTTAATATTGGTGACCCAAGATAGAGGACTACATACATGTTGGCTTTCAAAGTCCATTGAACATGTCAGAGAAACCGACAAAAGCAGGTTTTGTAAAACAGAATTGAAAACAGTCGCACATCTTGTTGCTTGAGTAATGGCAGAAGGCCTTTATACTGAAAGGCACAGTAATATGTCAAGACTGTTGCATTGGGACTGTGCAAACATTGTAATATTGAAGTAGGTGAGAAACATGAGCCACAAAGCATTATAGAAAATGATGAAGTTTATATCATATGGGATCACCCATTACCAACAGTTCAAAAAACAGACGTGAGATGACCAGATATAGTAGTCCAGGAAAAGAAGACAAAAGTAGCACTGATCATTGAAATTGCTACACCCAGTGATTACAGTGTCTTACATACAGAGAGACACAAAGTCATAAAATACCAGGATTTGCAGGCAGAAATGAGGGCAATGTGGAAGAAGGATACCCAGACTGTTCCAACAATAGCAGGAGCAATGGGTCTTAAAAAAAAAAATTTACAGTCATGTTTAGATTTGTTACCAGTACATATAACTCTTTATGAATTGTAGAAGGAATCAGTTCTGGGCACATTGCGGGTACAAAGAGCACTTTTGACTAACATCAAAGACTGAAACAATATTAATTTCATGAACTTTAATCATACTTTGACTTAGGAAAGTGGTCCATTCCCATCATGGTATTAAAAACCCAAAAGTCTTGGAGAAATTAAAACAAAGTAACTCTAACCCTACACCTGCCCCAACCCTAAATAGTACGTTACTAAAAACCCTTTCCCTAACAGTACCACTACACAAGACAAAAGAGCACATAACACACACCACACAAAACATGCATAACACTGACTCTATCCCCTTACCTAATCCTTGCTCTAATCCTATCCCATGTATATTCACAACTGT
This sequence comes from Protopterus annectens, assembly GCF_019279795.1. NCBI lineage: Eukaryota > Metazoa > Chordata > Ceratodontiformes > Protopteridae > Protopterus > Protopterus annectens. The sequence goes on along the minus strand of NC_056747.1, from coordinate 1,117,681,500 downwards.
TATAACAGTCTTGTGTATCTTCTCAGGCACCACTTTTTCATTTAAACAATAATTTTCTGCCACCCTCCTGATTAACTACACTATACAAAACTAAATTCAACCACACATGATTCACACAAATGAAAACTCAATCATTTCTGTATTCTCTCTTTTTACACCCACAAACATCTTTCTGCCAAATGTGTATTCTACATTTTATTTAACCCATGCATACATATATACTGTACACACACACACACACACACACACACACACACACACACACAC